>NW_008795863.1:2514909-2531853 GCF_000699145.1 Aptenodytes forsteri | reverse complement strand
TGGAGGGGATGGTGGCAAGTGTGGCAATAGCAGCTGGAGGCTGCGCGTGTAGATGTGGGTCTCAAACCCGAACAGGCCAGGGCCAAACTCCTCCGAGGCTTGCAAGTTAAGATTGAAGAAGTGCAGCAGTAGCTGGAAGGCAGGCTGCACCGTCATTTGGGGGACAATTTTTTTTTCTCCAAGGAAAAAAAATGCTTAGTAATGGGTCTCTCCTTGCTGCATCTGAGTGGCAGCATTATACCACTGCCATGCAGAACAGATCCGCAGGAGGAAAAAAAAAAAATGTAAAGCAGCTATTGTATCAAAAATAGAACCTCTATTGCACATTTCACCGTTTTAAAATTAGTATCATCATGAGTGTCCATGCACACCACTGTCTTTTCAGCCCTTGGCTTCCTAAAGGACTGATTTCCCCCAAACTTTGTAAGACAACACTCCCCCCAGACCTTTCTGGGAGATTTGGAGGCCTGTATCCTGCAGGCAAATACAATCTACATTTTAATTGAGTTTCAGCATCTTGCCGCCATTGCAGTGATTTGTAAACCTTTTTTTTCCCCTCGTTTCATTATTGTTTAGTGTACTTCATGCTTTAAATATGGTCTGAACGACTTACTCATCAATTGACTAGGTTATTAAATTAATATTTTTCATGAAGAAAATCCTTGAACTAGGTATTGAGTGTAGCTTAGTAAGAAGACAATCATTTTTAGTATACATTTGGAAGCCCCCTATTTAACTTCTGTTGAATAGCTAATGTTACCTGCAAAAATCTGCAATTTCTTGTTGATCTAATTATGTAAATCAGGGCTTTGAAATGTCTATAGTTTTGCCTATCTGTAGCTGTAGGCATTTAAAAGGTCAATCCCACATGTAAAATAAATCACTCTATAGTGTAGCCAGAGAGAGAGAAAACAGTGTCTTTTGTTGTTTAGCCATTATAGTTTGTAATAAAATTCAGAAAAGATTTATAAAAATTGTTATCCCAAGAACTGACCTTCCGCTTTCGTGACATTCCGTATATATTCTTCAAGATAATGATCTAGCATGGATTTATGTATCAGTCCTATAGTAGTACAGAACAAAATGATGATTTTTTTTTAAATCTTTTTTAAGCTTCTGGGGAATTTTAACAAGATAACCACGGGTGAAGTGATGCTGGAGCTCAAGTTAGCGACCTAAAAAGTTGTGCAGTAGCCTTGTGAAAATTTAATTCTGCATGGCCCGATGTTGACTGGATTTGTGCATGGTTTATTATTCTGTGGGAACCCGTCCACTCTAGTGATATTTCCACCATGGCCGGGTCTCAGTAATGATACCAAGTCGTCAGCCGGCTTGATGGGCGCACTAAGTAAAGGTACCTTCAGGGGCCTTCAGCTTCAAGAAGCAGAAGCGGTAGGGTGCTCTTCTCTGCCGCTGCCCCCTTCACAACTGGGAGGTTTTCAGTTTTGTGTTGCCGATTAAACAAGAATTCAAAAATTTGCCACATGATGGCACCAAAAAAGAAGAGGGGGAAAAAAAAATCCTGGGACAGATGCAGGGCAGACTGCAGTGCCGTCAGCAGCACGGATTCACTGCACGGTGATGTGCAAATGATAATAGCTTGTGCAAACGATTATAGCGTCAGTGGCTCTTACAAAGTAGTAATATACTGACCCCATAATATTATCCATAACTTTCTTTGCATTTGTTTCAAATTTGTGATTCAGGTGGGACTAGACCACGGACCTTCCTTCTTTATATTTGTTTATTTTAATGATCTATACGCAGAATTTCCCAGGTTTCTTGGTACTCCGTAAGACGAGAGACCGCTGAGACGTGCAACCTCTCGCGGCACGGCGCCTGACCCTTCTTTTCCTCACTCTTTCCGCAGAGGATAAGTACGGCGAGCGGAGACGGCAGGCATTACTGCTACCCACACTTTACATGTGCAGTGGACACAGAAAATATCCGCAGAGTGTTCAACGACTGTCGAGACATCATTCAAAGGATGCACCTCCGCCAGTACGAACTCTTGTGAGGGGGCTCACCGTGGAACCTGTGGTTTTAAATTCTTTGCTCCTTACTCTTTCTCTTGATACTACCCCACACAAGGTGGAAGAATATACTATAGAAATGTCAGTCTCTTCACTTTGTTTACTTTAATTATTTAACCTTAAAGCTGATTTGAAGCAAGTTTGGGTTGTTTTTCCTTCATGCTTTTTGGGACTATTTTTGTGCTTTATTTTGACATGCCACTTCTTCGTCATTCCACTAAGCCCTCCGGCTACCTCTGTTCCCTTAGGTTTTGTTTTTTTAACTGAACGTGCCCTGCTAAATTTTTTCCAGCAGGTTAACGTCAGTTCAAACTGGTATGTCAGCCGGATGACACTAAGGTCATACCTATCCCTCTGTGTGGGTTTCCTTTTTAACATGACATTGAAGAGTACTTGATGGGTGAAAAAAAGATTAATGCACTTTGTATCAGGTTATTAAATACTGTTGAGGAAGTAGACACACAATGTAGCAGCACCACAATATTTATTACTCTGTCACAGTTTTTAGCATTTCTGAGTTGCAGGTCAACTGATAAAGTGACCTCCTCTTTTAAGCCGTTACCGGCACAGGAAGTAGAGTAGATAATGAGAGGAATAGTGAAGACAAAGCAATTTTTCTGGGGTTTTGGAGCTAAGTGTCTCTGCACACCTCAGGCATTTGAATTACAGCTACTTTTCAGCCTGTTGCATCTAGGCAGGAAATTTACCACCCTCACTTACGTTATTTGTGCTGTCCACAAATGATCCTTTTCGTTCCGATCATTCTTGGACAACGGTCCTCTCCCTATATATATTTTTTTGTTTTACTGCTGGTTTATTATATTGTACAGACTGTAAAATGTAATATTATTTTGTACAACTTTATTGAAGAAAAATACTTGTAGAAGATCTTTGTGCCTTGATTATGGCTGTACCTGTAAAATGAGCTAAGATGTAAGTATGTTTTTGATTGCGCTGTACAGCTTGATGTCAACCTTACCTGCAGCAGTGACTGGAGGTAAGAACTTTATCTGTAGAGTTTAGGGGTTTTTTTCTGGTTTATATAAAAATGCTCTTTAGTATAAAAATTATAAATTATGCAAATTAACCACTTACCTTTCCAAGTAAGGTATTACAGTCACCGGATGTTGCAGCAAACATGCCTTTCTCTTTTGAAGTCTCAGCTTTAAAACATTGGAATTCATTCAAGTGTCCAAATTGCAACCTGGTGTTGTTTTAATGGGAACCAAGGATTTATTTTTTAAAAAAAAAAAAAAAAAAAAAGGTGTATAAACCCTTGTGTCTGGCCTAAGAGAATTACAAGATGACATTTTTATTTCTCTTTTAATAAAGAGACACATTAGAAAATTGTTTTATTTTAAATATTGTAGAATAAAAATGTGTGAATATTTCTCAAACTTGAATAATTTATGCAAATGACATTCTCAAAACAAGTTGTGGTACAGTACAATATATAAAAAGCAAGAATTGCTGTAGCAATAAGGCATGTCCTTTTTAGTAACTATAACACTGCTTTATATTTTATACATAGGTGTTTTATGTCTGTGACTATATACTTTTCCTGTGTCCAAGATAACCTGTACAAATGTCTAAAATTACAGTTGCAATAACAGAAACCTAGAGAAGTGTTAGACTACATTACTTTCTAGAGTGTTTTATCACACTTTGGACCATTCCCCCCACTTCATTTTAAATTTAGGGAGAGAGAAAGAGCTAACACCTTCCCCACGTTGGCATATAAATCAGCAGGTTTGATTAACTTTTTACTGTAAGCACCATTATTAGTTACAAACCCCAGTCAGTCATCTTTTTAAATTCAGACTACAGACGAATTGAGACCTTGTTTCTATTTGACGATAAGCAATCCCATTTTAGATACTATCATATGACCGTTTCCTCTTCCCAGAAATGTGTATGCTTTGATATCTGTACGTTCAATTTAGTCATCAGATATTTCCCAGAAAGTGAAAGCCTGGGTGGAATAAGCTAATAATAAACAAAATTCCCAAATGCAAAGATTCTCTCGTTTCCCATGCCAAAGAAAGTAATAGAGCGAATAACAAAAGACAGTCTTTTCTTTAAAAACAATCCCCAGCCCAGGAGCTCAGGCTAGAGCTCCCAGCCTCTGCAGGAACGTCAGCAGGAAAATTGGTCCTGGTGTGAACTAGTCCCTCTGGTTTTTCTGGGGCGGGTGGGGAGAAGCAGTAGGTTTGTCGCCTCTTCCCTCATACGCAGCACGCGAAGACGCTGAGCTCAGATTTTACATTCTCCCCGCTGCCCTCCCGGCAGGGGCCTGTGGCCCAGCTCTGCGGTTCGCTGCGCTGCAGCGCGGCCGGTGGCCTCCGCCTCCCCAGGGAAGAGCTAGTGCAGTTCAAAATGTGACTCTACAGTAAGTTAACAGAACTTGGCGGCCCTGCAGGAATCTAAAATAACGCGCATTCCTACCCCTGTCTGTCCGAGGACCGAGGGCCAAGGCATAGGATAATGTTACTGCAGCTGTATTTGACCTTCCTTCTTGCAGAAGATCGGCAACTGGAGGGCCCCTCACCACACAGATCTCTGGGATGCAATAGGGCCCTCTTTTTTTAAGCTCATCATAGCACATCTTTTTAAAAATAGCAGCTTGAGGTGTCACCCTAACTTTTCTTTAAGCAGGTTTCAAGTGTGTATCAGCAAACTGGATCCACGAGCTTCTTCCCGTTGTTGTCTGGTAGACGATAACTGCAAATTGTAGTCAGCTAACAATTTAACGTGCCAGGAACTGGAAGATTTCTTGTCCCAAACCAGAGTCCCTTACATATGACATCCTAAAAAGGTTACGGAAATCCGCATCTCTCAGTGCTGATGTATCTAGATTCTGCCTGACCCTAACAAACGGAAGTATGACATGAGAAGGGCCATGCAGCAATAAAACAGAGAAATGTTTCCAGTTTGCAGGACTGAGCCTCCACCAGGGTAAGACACTAGTGCAGATAAGTGATGAGGCTATAGGATTTACATAATGTACAGTTACACTTTTAATATACATATTTGATACAAAAATTATAGCAGGAAAAGGACTCATTTGATTGTAGAATACAGTATTTTTGTACAGCATGAAACGTTCATTTCAGTTAATTATTTATCCTGTAGTAGTCATATCAGCTGTATAGGACTTCTATGGTATGTGTAAATGCAACCTGCCTTCAGACTAGCAATCAAATTAGGTCATTTGCTGGCATGAATATAGTCTGATGTTTGACTGTTCTCAGCTTTGGTATTTCAGTGACTGAATGCAGATGTCTGGCTCTTCATACTGCTTTATGCTTACTGATTAAACGCTGAGCAAAATAAAATGGTGGCGTGAGAAGCTGAAAATGAGCTAGTATCAGGATTACAAGCAGAGCACCTGCTGCACAGTATATAGTAAAGACTCTGCTCTCATACGGAAGGAAGCATTTTTGGAGGGAGAAGCGAGTTGGTGTTATGCTGCCCTGGAAAAGAAACGAAGACCGTCACTTTGCTGTTACAGTGGGTCCTGAATCAGGAGTAACACCCCAGCGGTCAGATCTCCAACTTCTAAATTCTGTGTTGGGTGGCAAGGGTTGGGGCCAGTTTCCTAGTACCAGTGCCTTCTCCAGGGGGCTGAAGCGTCCGTACCTTGCGGTGCTGGGCACTAACTGGAATATTCACCAGGCCAACATTAGCCCAGAGGCCAATCTTCCCTCTACTCCATCTAGCGTAAATAGAGAGCTGGGCTCCCCATCTGATCTGCCTTCAAGAGAAGCCTAACTTTAGCTGCTGTAAATCCACCTGGAAGGAGCCTTCCCAGGCTAAAGTTAGGGTCTGTGAATGTGCCCCTTCCTCCCCCGAGCCCTCCTCCTACCCAGTACATGCTGCAAAAACACGTTGGCTAATCCAAATTACGAACATGAACTTCAACGACAAAGAACTTCATTGGGTTTTGGCTTGACTTTGCAGTTCAAATTAAAGTTTACAACGGACCGAGGCTGAGTTAAAACAGTAGTGAAGACGATGCAACTTTAATTAGCCAACCTCTTGTTTTGCAGTGAAGGTGCACTGTCTGGCGTGTGCAGAGAGCATGTGTAGTTTGAAGGCAGCTACTCTCAGGAATATGGAATAAACAGAACTACTTTCAACAAGAAATAGTAACCGTTGCATAAAACGAATTTAAAAGTTTGGGGTTATCTGCGTATCGAGCAGCCTAAACTCAACAGCAGTAGAAGTACGTGAAAGATTTCCCCTCCCAAGTCTCAGACTACTCAGTAAACAGATCCTAGGTTTTGCTTCTTACTCCAAGTTTCTAGGAGTTCTGTTTTATTTTTGAACTGGGAAACGAATTGATTTACCTCTAAGGATATACTGAGCACTGGAACTGCCTGCGAGAGCATAACCAACACGCTGTATAAAATGTGAATTGGAAATGAGGAGGCAGACTGTTGGCATGTGACAAATGTTTTCACTGTGTGAAGCGGTTAATGCACAAGTTTGAAAACCATGATCACCGTGCAAGAGTTTGAGGTGGAAATGGTCTTGTTTTCAGAGCTGGTAAATCAACCAAGCCAAACTAGTCTTTCTACTGTTCAGTGCACAATACTGATTATTTTTACAAGTCAATAGTTTACAACGCACCCTCTTTATAAGAAGATGTTAGATGCTTGTACCCAGATACTAATTAGATCTTTAACGGCATTGCTTTGTACCACACAGCACATGTGGCTCCCACAGATGTACTTTATAAAGTGGATGCAGTGTACTGAGTGGGTTGGGTGGGTAGGCAATTTTTTTATTTTTTGTTTTTACAGGTAGAATCAGTTTTAAAATATAGCTGACTGCCATGTTGATTTATTTATGAAAGTTATCTGACAAAAATAAAAAAAATTAAAACTTACCATGATGAAACTAGGATTGTTTCTATTCCTCCAACTGAATGACGGGACGCTGATTTCTGGAATTTTCCCAGCGTGCAGCACTTCACAAGCACTATGGGTATGCCCACTGAGAATCAAACGGGGATGAAACCACCATATCAGCTAGAACACAAAACGGTAAAGCACAAAAATTGAGTCATAGCTAAAAAGAAATTGAGCTTAAACCCCTTTTTTTTTTTCTTCTAACAGAATGAAATGATGGCAATTCTAATATTCTTACACAGCGCTTTGTGTAAACTTCTGTTTTCCAATGAGACGTGTTGATACTGTAATAGTAATCATACCCATTTGGCCCTCATCCCAAATTTTTTGTGGCCATACGGATCAGAAGAACAAAGGCAATAGCGTGCTGTTGACATCACAAATAGAAAAACCTCGGGTTTAGTAAAGCAATGCTTTTTTCTTGGCTAAGGGGGAATCTTGTACTGCCAATCCTGAGTGAAGACATGTACGCAGAAGGAAACAAATGCTGACCATTAGATTTTTAGGGAATACTTTGACTTCACGTTTTCCTGTAGTTACTAATTCAGCAAAAGCAGTGCCTTCAAAGGGTTGGAAGACAGTGGCTTTCTACTAGGTTTGTCCATAATCTACACAGTACATGAAGTACAAAACGCTCAACTGGAGGTAACAGCACCGCAGCAGACTTAAGAGCGCCGGGACCTATGGCCTGTACCTGGGAAGCCCTGCAGAATCAAGGCCGTGATCGCGATGATCCTCAGGGGAGCAGCTCTAACAAGCAGCTTCTCAAAGGCCTCATTAAAGCGGGAGCAGCTGTGGTCTGTTTGTCTCGGCTAACGTCCTTTCCAAAATTTTTTAATCTACATACAGCTCCACTCGTGTCCCCCTCCCACCCACCCACCGATACTCAAGTTCCTAATATATCAAACCTTTTGTGATGCTTCTTGAGACAGTACGTCATACTTTTCTTTAAATGGGATGTTCTTCTCCTCTGGAGGAGCAGAATCTTCTCCACTGCATTCAGCATCACTTTTCCGATAGAGAGGGTAATGCTGGGAGACATTCAAAGCAAGGATCAGTTGCTCACGGTCCAGCCTTTCTGGAACAGTAATAAATACACTAAAAACACGTCAACATGTTGCCTCACCCCACCTCTAACGCACCTGTAAAAGGATGGGTTCTGAAGCTGGAAGCTTTTCCACATCACTGCACCTTTTGTTGGAATGATTCGGTTTCTGTGAATAAAATCAACCCATACGTATTGTCTTCACCTATGTGTACCATAGGGGTGGGGAAGGGAATTAAACAATAGCTAGGTTTTGAGGGGTTGGGGGTTTCTTCTTGTTTCGTTTTTTGCAAAAAGCAGCATCAGCTCAGAGTACAGTGTTTAAATACTGTCCGCTGTATAAACTTTTAAGAGCCTCTACTGTGGATGGAAGGGGAAATGCTGTAATTCCCCTTTCTCTATAAGCTGTAGATACGGTTGCGCTCTTTCTGAATGCAGAAAGCAACAGCAGAATCTCACTGCACAAACAAGGCAGAAGAGATTTAGGGCAGCCCAAGAGAGAGAGCAGTTAGAGTCTAGCAATTTTTCCACTGGGAGCTGGTTTCCTGATTGACTGCCGACCCAGTCAATCATGCTGCCTACCGTGCGTCCAGTCGGCCTATGAAAAAGGGAAGAGGAATGAAACACAAGAAGCAATTGGATTTGATGAAACAATACTACAATTAAAACATTACTAGGCTATCAAGACAGGACTCCAGTAGAATCAGAAAACTAAAAGAATAGGCTAGTTTGAAGGATATAAAACAGAACAATATGCATAAATATAAATGCAGGGATTATTATGTCTCTTAAGTCAAAGGCGGGTTACAGAACTTCTCCTGCCATTCCCTGGAACAGAGGAAATGACACCCTCAGTTTGCTGGCAGCACTGACAAGGAAGTTAACACCATTAACACAGAGCAACACAGTTAATAGTTAAGTAAAAATGGTAAGAGGCAAATGGGGAGAAGAAAGATTTGCTAACAAGCTGCAATATGAATAGGAAGCAGATTTTTTTCAGGAGACTCTTAGTTATATCCTGACTGTTGCTGCAGTATCAGTATTCGCATTGCAGCAGCCGAGTTGCTGGCTACGATCAGATCTTTAATAAACTCTTACCTGCTGGGAGCAATTCAGTTTGTGAGAAAGCGCCGCAAGCTTTGCCTCTGAGGTACGGCAGACGGCACAGCCATCGCCCTCCATGGCTACGCTGTTCACTATGACAAAGCTGGAAAATACCAGGGAGCGGGCAAAAAGAAGGGAAGTGGGGAGGACAGGAAAGCATTTGCTATTCATGCACGTGCGTGGGATAAACTTTATTTTATAAAATGCAAGTGGTCCAAAGTTGGGCACAGCTCAGCAAAACAGCAGAACGTTAACAGCTTCCGAAATCACGTGCTAGAAACCCTCTTTTGAGTATCCATACCGTAGCCATTTCTCTGCCTGGTAGGCTGCTTTATAATCAGTTGTTAATTAGGTTGCACAATATACCGTATGCCATGCTTCATGTTTACACTTCAAGATTTTTTTTCTGTTATAACAGATACTGAAGTGGTATTCTAGTGGAATGTTAGAAGCCCACTAAGGTGAATTCTGAGGGAAAGGAGAACTTGCTTCTCTCCCCACACACATTTTAGACCTCAGAGACCTAATTTTAGACATTCGATTTCTTCAGCACAACTGAAAAGCAAAACAGCACTGCATTTGGCTGGCTACCCTGAACAAACTTAGTTTCGTACTTTGTGGTGTCTCACACAGAAACAGGATTTTACTTGTAATAGAAAAAGATTTCCCTGTAGATTTCAAATCAACTTTGAACTTCTGCCACAAGATTCATACCTGTTTAGTCACTCATTCAGGACTCAAGAGATATATTTCCTGTTCAATTCAGTCTGTTTTACAGACGTACATGAGCTGAATGCCCTCCCCTTAAGAGATACTGGTCAAAACAAAAAAAAATTTAATTCTTTTTATCAAATTAAGCTGCTTTTATACCATAGATTGGTTGTAAAATCGTTTATCTGGGAACGTTTCATTAATAATGCAGCTGATTTCAGTTAACAAATATGATACTAGACATACAATCTGCAACTGCATGCAAGAATTCTGCTGTGCTGTTTTATCAAAGGGGACACGGAGATGTTCCTTAATAACTATTTTTTAAAACAGCTGAAATACGTATCTAGAGGACCCCCCATCTGCATGATAAACAATATCATTATACTGAGCATTCACGAAGCCGATAGCTCTTCCTAAAAAAGACACGCCATTTCTAGACCTGTTCAGAATATTTTTAATGTTTGCTTAATTAAGGGAACCAGTGTAAACTGGTAGGTTTTGAATTTTACATTTGCATGAGTGATGATAACCTGATGGCATACATGCCAAATGCAGACTGGCAATGGGTCTTCCCTTCGTATATCTGAGATTTAAAGACAAATGCCTTGCCACAAACCCACTACTGCTTTCCCTCATCGGGTTCCTGCATGGTATCTAAAAGTAACAGAAGGGGACACGGCAGACAGCTGCAGCCACAGACACACAACGATGAGAACAAGCTCTGTAACAAGGTCTACTCTAAGCCAAAACCAGCTTGCGCATTATTACCCCACCCTGTGGAAAAACTGTGGACAAGCAACTGCTATGTTCCCAAATTCCTCAAACAAGAGTTAAGTTCTGCAGACTAAAGAAGTTATTAAAATTAATGAAACTCTTAACTTGTAAGCACAGAGGGGGTTTGTTTGTGTTTCTTTACTGAATCCTATTCTTCTGTTATGTTTACAGCCATGGGTCATTACCAGCTGCAAGGAAGTAAAAAGGCAAACCAGAGAATTTGATCCTGACTCCACAGTACTTTTCCATTTAAAAGGAAATTGTTACAATTCACCTAGCTCAAAGTACGGCTTCCACTCCGTATCAAACTACAGGTTTGTACAAAGCGTTTGATGTTTAACACATCACAAGCTAGATACAAAGTTTAAAAAAAAAAAAAAAAAAAAAGCTCTAAGTTAAGCATTCCCATACTATTTCATTAGCAATTCCACTTCCAGTTCTCAGTTTTCATCACTCGGGCCTGCTAGCTCAGTAATCACTACTCTAAACATTGAAAAAAAAAAATTAAATGTACTCACTTTATTCCTTTTCGAGTTATTAGCTTTCCTGAAGTAAAGTTGAAAACCTTTTCAAATCGATTTACCTTGTAAGTAGTCATTCTGTGTCACAGAGCAAAAATACAACTGAGGTAAGAAACTGGCATTGTAAATCATCTGACACAGGCGCTTTACAGTTTGTAGACCATGCAGCTTGCTGCTCCATTATCTAGATTGCACATTCATTCAGCAAACTCACGGGGATGCTCTGACACCCATAGTGTACTCCGTCCCAGTCACATCAAGGTAAGCACAGCCATCCTACAGAAGCACAGCAGAGCGAGGGCGCTTACGCTCCTCTAATGCTGAGGTAATGGGAAGGGGAATGTGCTCAGAAAAGAGGCCCAACACACGGAAAAGCAGCTTCAAGACTTCTCTGCCAACGCAGAAAGACCGGCTCTGGACAACTTTACATATGCTCAGAGAAGCACAAAAGTAAAACTGTTCTAAAATGTATTCTTAGGGTGCATTGTGCACAGATGGATACCTTGTAAGACCTCGCTCTAAATTACAATCCCTTCTAATTTGGTTATGATCAAAAACTTTCTGTATAAACACACAAGAGGTCACGCAGACACAAAACCAGTTACTGTATGCATTCCTTTCGCTGGCAAGACTTACTCATAATGAAATCCAATGTCATGATTCCCAACGATAACCACTAGCTCAGTAGAAACTGGATACTTAAACATTTTCCGAAATCTCCTGACATCATCTGCCCATGCCTGCATGAAAAAAATAAATGGAGAAATTAACGCTGTTCGACAGTATCGAAGGTGACCACTAGTATATAATACAGAAGCGCACACTCAGTGAGACGTTTACATTTTATAAGTTTTATATGAGGGGAAAAAGTGCCAAGATACTACCAAAAATGAAGGAGAATCACAACATTTCAACTCATATCTAAAACACTAGAAATTCTACCAGTAGGACAACTATATTAATATTAAACAAAGCCTTGCATACCTAGCCTGCTTTCTTCTGCCATCCATTTCCTTCAAGAAATCCTCGTTTTTTGAAATAAGAGAGCTGTTGATGTCATACCTGAGGTGAGCTCCATTTTCCTTCATCAAAGACATCTCCCAGAATAAAAACAATATCTGGCTGCAGTAACCATAAGGCGGTTTGGAAAGATCTCTCCATTTGCCATTCCCTGAAAGGAAAACACATACCCAGTCATCACTGCCTAACTCCTGGATCCTCAACTCTGAATACACAAACACAGCCTGGCAGGAACGGGAAGATGGCTCCTACACACTGAAAGCACTAATATGGAATTCAAATTAAATACTTAGAAATCAGGTTTAAGTACAATAGGTGCGTCTTACCTGGTGGGTCATTCCACTACAATACAACCAGCACCAACTCATGCAAGAATTAATACCAGCTTGTTGAATTTTCATTATAATTCCATTAAACAGCAATTAATCAGAACAGTGAATTATTGCACATGTTTTACTACGCTATTGTTTCTGCAGCAAAAGTTTATAATGTTCATATCATGGTAGAATTCGTACTTTCTTTCAGCATTCTGCTTTTTCTTCTTTTGGACTAACAGCCATGGCTTTGTAGGCATAGGATTGGATTATCTTTGTTTTTAAATGTGATTTTGCCTCCGATTCTTCTACTAGAGAGACAAACTTCTACCAGCTTCCTTATCTCTGCAATTAAAGGTATCGACTATTGGGACATCCACGTTATCTGGCTCATTTTTAAGGCATTCTATAAAATAGTTACATACTGGAAAAGACTATCGGACCCATCGAAAATGCTCAGGCATCTACACCCACATACCACCCGAACATTCAAGACTGCACTGCCTCAGTAAGTCCCATTCATTAACCTTTCAACGCTGGTTTACTACCCAGCGCAGATCCAGATTGGCAAGTCAAAGGCAGCATGCACGCTTCTTACGAGTACCACAACATTGGTTTTAAACATCTGTCCCATTAGCTACTATTAAAAACTCTAAAACCAGGATAGAGATTATTCAAAAAAATTAATTAATACCTTCTCAGCTTATCCAGCCAATGTCCTTTGATTTCACCAAGTAGGTGAGTATCAGCTAAAATTACGGCCTTTAGGACTGAAGTTGAAGTCTCTTTTTTATCCATGTGAGCTCCACCTTTCACTTCTGGCCATCGACATTGAAAAATTACCACATAATAAATTAAAAATTCACAAAATATTAACACTGAGCTGACAAAGCACACAAGTTTCAGCAGGAAACAAAGCCTCTTCTTCAAAGGAAGACTCTTCACAGTGGTCGAGCTAGAACTCAGCATTGCAGTACCAGCATAAGACTCTTTCACAATGGCTCAGTTCTCCTCTCTCAGGTGAAAACGGTAGGGGCTAGTTAAAGGATCACGTTGGGCTTTGTCTCAGTACAAAATCCCTGTGGAGAAAATACAAAATAAAATATTCATTAAGCCAGCATTCCCTGTAAGGCCTACAGTGTTAGCTTCTCGTCACCCTGAAAGATTTGGAACCGTGTAATTGACCTAAAAAGCAAAGTTGGTCTTCTCCTTCAGGTACACAGACGGCTATGGCGCTGAGCATAGAACTGTACTCTCTCCTACCAGGCCCAAGGCAACCAGTTTAAAGCCAGCCAGGATCTTGGTGCATGATGTGTGTTTTAAAACTATATAGTGAAAACACCGTGAGTAGGGGTCAAAGGTAGGTAAAGACAGAGCTTAGCTTGAACAGCAAAAAAAAAAAATCCACTAGGATCCATATCATCCTGGCCACCGCAATGCCACGTGCAATCACTTTCTGGCACAACTCACATAACATGACTATGCCAAATCAATGCAATTACCACCTTTAATACGGCTCATTGTAATAATCTCCAAGAACAAAAAGCAATTTACTATCCCAGAACAAGTTTACCAGAGCTTTCCAGGAATACAGATACATGACTAGTTAACTACTGCTGCTTCATTTCTAACAAGGGGACAAGAAGAAACATTTAAGCCTCGGAAACAGAAACTGTGCTACAGCTGAAGAGAAATGTGGAAAAATGAGCCTAAGTTGGTAAGCTTACTGTATTTACTGATTTCTTCTACCCTGGATAGTTTGTAACCCAAACAGGGAACTCTACCCCTTTTGAAACTACAATATTAGTTTCTGCCATTTTAAAGGCAGAAACAAAACAAATGTCTTCACTCCAATAAGCCACAATTGTAACAGGGCTCATTGATTGTTTCACTTGTTTACAGGCATTTAACAGAAATTCATTATTTCTGGTGTAAGAAGGAAATACCCACACTTTCACAGTTCTGTTTCTTCTACAGTCCTTGGCAGAAACACTTTTCCAGTGTAAGTGCCCATAAGACACAAGTATCCCACCTGAGAGGACAGGGATACTAGCCCTACTTTCAAGTAAAAGCACTCGGGTTTCACGCGCAACCTCTCAGGGTTTCAGTCTGAAGAGTACTGCATGTCTGAAAGACCCACTTTTTAAAGGTAAACAGTGTAGCATGGTCACAGTAAAAGGGACTCCAGGAGAGCTATAAAAACGTTACTTCACATGCTCTTGAACAAACTTCTAGAGAAATCCACAAAGAAAAGTCTTCTCCCTGCCCAAGAATGGGACTGCAATTTTGCTTTCTACAACAGAAAAATTCCAACATAGGACTAACATCCAGGATGTTAGCAATTACTGAACACAGTACTCAGACAGTGATTAGCAGCCAATGTTCATCTGAATTGACCACATCTGATTAGAACTGTGAATACTCGGTACCTTTGAATATTTAGACCCTAAATATTAGGAACACTAGGACAAAATTACAGAATCACACAAAATTAGTGGATCTTTTCGAAAATCCTGGTCTCAGTTACATGCAGAACACAAAACAAAACTTAAATTGCTTTACTGCCCTATGCCTTAGCCCATTTGATTGATGTCTCATGGAAATCGAAAACTGACATGTGACTATTATCTTATCTTTCCAACCAAAACCTCTATTTGATAATAGCCACTTATTTTCAAACACGAGCTTCCCATATCACCACTACAAAGTACTTATTCAAGACAAAGAACTATTAGTCTGCATCATGTATCATTTCTAATATGCATTATTTAACGTTAGCATGACTAATACCTAACTGCATGCAATTCAGTTCTAACTAAACTTAGTTTAGCAGGAGAAAGCCACCGGCCAGACGTCACAATTTCACAAAACAGAGGAACTACACATAAAGGCTGATTAACTTGTTTAATATTAATCTCATCTGCACTTTAACTAGCAATAAAAATCAATGAGACTTTGCTTGTACATCTAACAACACGGCAAGATTAAAGCAGAAATGTCTGTTCAACAGATACAGCAACAAAGACAAAAGACAGGTAAATTCTTAACTAAGCACACAAATTCATATGGCCTTATCCTGCACAAACTGCACCTACCCCAGAATTTGGAAGCAGACTTTGGTAGTCCTAGATAGTCTCCTCTTCCAACAAAAATAGTACTAATTTGAACCGAAAATGCCAGTAAGTTGTTTAACTTGCATTAGGCATGTCAAAAAAAAACCAAACTATAAAAACCAAAAAACCCTATGACTCTTCTTATTCACAACCTACACAAAGCTTAAAACAAATAAAACCTGTCATTTTGCTATCAATATCTATGCATTCTCTAGAAGCTTTTCATTATTTTTCACACATCAAATTTCTTCAGAAGCTGTCCAAACAGCTACAGAGCTGCAGCAAAAAGCCAGTGTTACATATCGGGGCGGGGGGAATCAGGTCTTCAGAAGTAAAATGACCCCATCAAATGCAAAAAAAACCTCAAAACCTGCAATTAGCAGGAAAGAAAAACATCTTCAAGGCAAACCCGCCATTTTCAAAAGCCACAAGCAGCAACTGACACAATCAAAACCTCAAACAGAGCCAGTCATTTCTACAAACATTCCCTGTCCCGGCATTTCTGCTGCTAGCTGTTACTATTTTGGGAGTGTGCCGCAGATTTGGAAGATGCCAGAGGTCTCCCATCTGCACCCTACATCTCCAGCTTTCCTGATAGTGAAAGAAAAAAGGAAAGAGGCAAGAAAAAAAAAAAAAAAGAAAAGAAAAATCACAGAAAGTCAGTGATGCAGAACAAAAGACAACTCCGACTACTGGCTGACAGAAATCCCTGCCTACCTCGCTCTGCCACCTGCCAGCCCATGGCTGCTCACATCCCAGCTGAACTGTTTGCTCAGGACTGTAGCTGCACATCTCTGCGCACCAAAGTAAAAGCAGTTTAACCGGAAACCAGGCACATGCAGTAGTAATCCCAACCTCACATACGGGTACCCAAGGACCGGAGACCCACATCCTCTCACACGTGATGGCAAGGTCAAAAATAATGCTGTCAGACTGCACACGCGCTGCAAGATGGAGCTGTGGTTCAGCATGTTGCTGTACAATACATTGCTACTATTCCTCCTTGCATGGCTGATTATTAAGATTAGACTAGAATCTGGTTTCTTACTAGAGCGTCAGGATCTCAAGTTATGAGAAAAGACTGAAAGATTTCTCGCTGTTTCTTGTTCTAAACACATGGGAGTGGCCTGACGCAAAACTGATTTTTAAAAGTTTTAAAAGCTCATCACAAAGGTAAGATCAGTATTTTCACCATATTCGTTATTTTCAATTGTTTGGCCAGAGAACACACTCTATAATGGAAAACTGCTATCTTCAGTAGCTGGCAAGCAGCAAAATTCTGCTAGTCACGACAATTTTGTATTCAGTCAACGTATACATTCTTTAGGCAGGGGAGAGATAACCTTGAACTTTTCCTCATCAGCCTGTGGACGAGGACAATTACTGATTCATT
>NW_008795863.1:2505027-2514724 GCF_000699145.1 Aptenodytes forsteri | reverse complement strand
GTTTGATGCCTTCCTTCTCCAGCACTCATGTTTATTTTGCTTACTAACAAATATCAGATACATTTTTGCACTTAAAATACTTCCATCACACATGCTGTTCTTCCTATTTTCATCCATCAAGTTTACTGGCAACACAGACTTGCATCACTTCTCCTCTTTCCCTTTTCCACCTCTGTTCAGAACATTAGCCAGCTTTCATTTACAAGCGAGCCAAGAACGAAACAAGGGAAACCTGACACAATGGTCTACAGCCAGACCAGGAAGCGAATAGTTCTGGAGCTTTACCCTCTCTCTCACTTAGTGAATATGTAACTCTGAACATCTCATATGCTTTGAGGCCAATTTATTTATTAATTTACAACTACATAAAACTGTCCTAACAAAGTGGGATACAAGAGTCCTAACCCTAGTCGTAGTCCTATCCCTAATGAGCGTGCAAGTCTTTTTAAGCTAAAGCAGCTGTATTAGAGGTTATAAGCAAGCTTAGTATTTCTAACCTCCTGATAGTTTTTCACTCAGTTCTCCCATCGCAATGTCACAAAGGTACAGATGTACAACTTTCAGACAAATTAGTTCTATAATGTAACTATGTTAAACTTTCGTGAAATGTAGTCACAAACAAGTTCAGGTTCAAATCTCACAAGGTTTCCCTCCTGCAGGGTACACTTGCAACTGGGAGCTGTCTCTTATCATTCCAAGCCCTCTCGGAAGCAACGTGACATTTCTACCTCCTGAACTGTGACTCTGCACTCCAGTTTCCTTTCAGCACTTCAAATACCAGAGCTCTTCAATTACCTCACTCTTCAATCAAATAAGAGCTTCTGATGAATTCTTGTTTTGATACTGCAAGACAAGTCTCTGACCCATCTTTCTGAACACACTCTTCCCAATTCTAAACCCTAAATCCTTCCTTCATCCACAAATTTTAACTTATTATTGTGATGAAAGAAAAACTCCAAGCAGGGATTTAGCATTTTTCTTTTAAGAAATCCCTTATTTAATAATAATTATATAATGATAGAATAATTTAATGATAGAATTAATTTCTGTCTGCATTGGCACATCCTTAGGTGAAATTCGTGTAAAGATTGCCAAAACTACAGATCTACTTTGATTTTATACAGTTTACAGAAAAGGATAAATTGGGACATTCTTCAAATTAAAATACAAAGATTTTATCATATTCCCATAAACACCCACAACCACTCCTGCAATGAATGTATTTTATAAGTGTGTGAGAGAGAAGTTTTGAAACTTAGTTGAAGTTATACAGACCACAGTTTATTTAAAAACCATGTAAACAAAAATCAAAGGCACAAAATACAAAAACATTTCAGAGTAGCTTGTCATATTGAGATCATACAATTGAATCCATAATATTATCAAAATGTGGTACTACATAAGCCATGGTAGGTGGAAATGTTGCAGTAAGTATAAAAAATGTGGAATATCTACTTGCCATTAAATTAATCAGGAGTTACAAATGTGCTGTAAAAGGAAGTCCATACAGTACACTTATTTGTTTCAAGCACTTTTCATACTGATTATTCAGTTTCACAGATTCCTGTACAGCATGCTTGAGATCTTCTATCTCTTCAAAAAAATCCTAGAGAAACCCAAAAGTATTCACCTTAAAGTTTCTTTCAAAGACATTCTCAATAAGAGCTAGTCAGCATTTCAGTTGTTCCCAAGTTCAAAGACACCTTCTATGTTTTTATTAATGTACGGTTGAGTTATGCAAACACAGCTACGGCGATATAGAGCAATCAATTATAACCTTACGTAATAATTTAAAACTTTGCCCTGAACACATAACGCAAGCAGAATTCAAGTTATGTTAGAGCCTGAAATACAGACTAATAATAGGAAAGATGACTTAAGAGAAGGAAAAAATGCTGATTTATCAAAAAAGCTACAAAATGACAGTCCAAAATGACAAGGGAATAATGTCAACCTCACCTGTGCAAAAACATAGCTATATGAGCTGAAGTCAGCCAGTAGCAGATAACACACCATCAACTTTTTAGATCTGAAAGTTGCAAGAATATAAAACAGGGACAACAAGCAAGGAGAGAGATGAGGAGAGTAAACTAAGGAGGATGATCTTAGCATTTGAACAAGACAATACTAAAGAGTTTAAGGTGCAAAAAGGGATACCATATTTAGATCTAGAAAGATATAAAATATTTTTAGACCTTAACTCCTTAACTGCTTTGTAAATTGCTAGCATCAGTTTAGAACCTTAAGTACAACTACATTTTGTTAATGAATATCCTATTTCAGAATAGTATCTATTATTTATGACTACACTATGTTAAAAAGTTTGGTTTTCGTATTCAAGAGGATAAGATGTGTGATGCATTAAACTTGACAGAGCCTAATACGGGTAACACCATCCAACAGGTTCCACTGGCTCAGATAAAAGCAATTTACAACAAAGGAGGGAATGAAAAAGAGCAGTATGTAAGGCTACACAGAACGTAAAGAGACAGTCCAATAAGAAAGCCGTAAAAACCAAGTCCTGTTGCACTTATTTAATGTCAGCCTATGTGGTGTCACTCTCTCACATTGATCCTTTCGTAATTATGCTACTCCAGAATGCGTAACTTAACAAGTAGTTCTAGCTACACCTAATTCAACTAGGAGATAAATTCAGCTTCACAGAAATAAACTTCATTTATTAAAAGTATTGATGTCACATAGCTTGAATGTTTTGTTCAGCTCCTGCAACTCAAGTCTACCGAGAAATTCTGATCCTTTGTAAGTAAAGTCAGAAGTTGTTGGGAAATACAAGGACAGCAAGCAGAATGTAATCACCCAAGACTTAATTTCACCAACCTTGGAAAGTCCTGTCTACCAGAGTAACACTGCATCTACTTATATCCATCTGTATTTGACATCTTCTCCTGCCTTTTGACATGACTTTTTTTTTTTAAATGAACAGTTACGTGTATCTTAAATAACGTACAGTCACTTAAAACTACCTAAAAAAGGGTCACTGATAAAAAAACATAACCTCAGATTTATATATTTCTTCTCTGCAAGATCAGACTTTCAGCCACAAGTTGTCCCTAACTCCCAAACATGGGGATCTAGAACTCACCCTGGCTCAATGTTCTACAAGTTTCACATCTAATGAACTATCACCACGTTTTACCGTTACCCCTGTAACAAAAGCTAGCATAATATTATTTAGCTTGTGAGAGGGGATTGCAAGATAAGAAAAGAAATTCTCCAAAAACAAATCCAACACAAGACTTGAAGAATAAGCAAAAAACAATTTAAACAAGTTTGTTGCTGAAAATAAAATCTTAGGTCAGGGCATTAAACTGTCTCCTCTACAGCTAGATAAGATCTCTTCATCTCTTCACATAATTTCAAGAATTACCAAATTTTCACACTTTCTCTTTCTACACCTGTATGGACTATCTATCACGAAACCTTCAAAGCCCTCCCCCCTGCCCTCCCTAAGCTTAGAGTTCTGTCAGAGGCATAACTTTGACATGTTTAAATTCAAGAGAAAATAGTTTTCCGCGCACTGACATCATGAAGCAATAGAAGTGATCATTCAAAAAAATATTTTTATTATGTCTGCAAATGTCTGTTGGAAGGAATTAAGACAGTTATCAGCAGTTACAATTTTAATGTCATAATGACATGAGACAAATAATCTCTCATGAAGGAAACCTAATTATCCAAACATTAAAAAAAAATCCACAAGAAAATCCACCAGTATAAAACCAAAAAAATAAAAATTGCATTATCCCTCTTCTTTAGCCAAGCAGTACTGTAGGACATTAATGTTTCAAGGAGTCATTCTTTTCCATTCCTTTCTCAGAATGCTATAAATTGATTTTTTTTTTTTTACGTATTTTGCTTGATAACAGCATAAGTTCAGCCTAAAGATAAGTTTCAGTTCAGGCAGAAAAGTTAGTTTTTCAAAAATCACCTATTCTTAAACTTGTCCTAAAATAAATTACCTTGTCTAATCCGGCTAATTCATTTTTTAGTGCTCTCCTTTCTGTAGACAACTTTTCATTTTCTTTCTTCAGCTTTTTAATCTCCTTCAACAATAGCTCTATATTCAAATAAAAAAAATACAGACTTCAACCATTACAGTCAACCTCCCCCTCATATGAATCATATTACAGCTAAAGAGCTGCCTACGTTTTGTGATATTAGAAAATTATGGTTCAGCTTCTTAAAGTACCTTTTTCATAAAGTGATTTATTCTTAAGAATTGGCCCAGCATACTCCCAGGTACTAGGAGAGATAACAGGATCTGTCAGTTGGATAATCTGCATCTGCCAGATTCTTAGAATGTGGGATTATTTTACTTTAAAATCCACAAAACATACATCACATGCCTTCATTACCTTTTTCTGACTTACGACAGGGTCCTATTAGCCCTTGCTGACAGCACATTTCCTGAAAATTATGCCTACGTTATATGATCTCTTCAATCTCTTTTTTTACGCTTTGAAGTGGAACAGGATTGCACCTTAACTTGTGGATTTACTTATGTGAGGAAGAACATGCCCAAACCAGTATTGTCTGGGTTTGTCCCACATTTTAAGGCTAAAACCAGGTTCTTTTGTGTATCAGCGTCTGAAAATCAAAGAATGGAGCAGCAAACATTATCGCTAAGAGATCTGCATAGATACAGCTTACTGGAAAAAATAATAAATAGTACTAAATACAGCCATGCACTCCCACCCGTGATTACACCGACATACCAATTTCAGGGAAAAACCAAACCAAAACAAAAAAAACCCTGCTGCTTTTCTCATCACAAACAAATGCAGGGCTGGGTCCACAGATAGGACATTGATTATGAGATACCATTTTTACGTAACAGGTTTTCAAAAGTGAAAAACATTTTAGATGCTGCTGGTTGAAGTAGAAGAAATAACCTGGAGTGTGCCTTTGGATCTGAAATGAAATGCATCATCTGTGATGGGCATACTGGAAGCAACATCAGAATTAACCGTATGATTACCTAAATATTTACTGCAACAGGACTCCTTCTTTTTAGACATGTCCCTGCGAGATGTTACTTCTCCCTCTGGGGTTCGACTTCTTTTTCCAGAAACAGCACTAGTTTTCCAAGAAACCTTTTTCCATTCCAATTGCTCAATTCTTTGCCTCTGCTCTCGAAGATTATGCTCTAGCTCATGAATTTTAATCTGTCAAGAAACTAAATTTTTTTAAAATGCATAGAACAAACACAGTTCAACTGAATACAACTGGAAACATATCCTGACTGCAAATCTAGAGCTTTCAATTGCTGACTTAAAACTACATTTATCCAAAGTGTCTGAAAGGAGAAAAAAATACAGCAAGTGAAGTTTTGCATACATCAAAAGCATTTTAAAAAAAAATCTGTTACTGAGCACATGCTTGCAAGACAGTATAAATGTACATGCACAAAGATACTAAACCTTTCCACACAATAAAGCGTACTTTTATAGCAGCAATTGCCAACTTCTAAGAAAAAGTACATATAATCCAAATCATAATGAGTATTAATTCACAAATAAATGAAGCCCATGTTCCAGACTCCTAGGAGGAAATCAATTAGACTGGTCAGTTGTAATGCTTGATCAATGCCTAAAGAGGCCATATCCACTTGAAGCTTCTTGAACCACTCCTGGCCACGCAACCCTACCTTTGCTCCAGTTATGATGCTAGTCTCTTTGCACAGCAAGCCAACAGATCTCGCTACCTGACAGAAGACAATTCGCCTTCGTTTGGTTAGCTTACTGCTGGATTTCTGAAATAAATCGGCTCATGACACATACAGAAAAATATCGGGCCTGGCGCAAGAGAGGTCGGAAGATGCAGATACAGCTGGAAGGAGGGGTAGGTAGGTGAATAAAGAAAACAGCAAGGAAAGGGGAGACAGCTTTCAGTTACAGACCTACCAGTGACAGAGTTCACTTTCAAAGGGAACTACAGACTACCTTCCATTAGCTCAATAGCGTGGGAAACAAAAATGAGTTTAAAAAGAAAAACTTGGTCTCATTTTACAAATCTAAAAACTACATTTCAGTCTCACTAAAAGCTTATGTTTGGCTATTTGATACCATCTCCTATAAATTCTACTTACAGTGAGATTTTTAATTGCTTCGCTTTGCTCCTGGTTTGTTTTGATTTCTTTAACGTAACGTTTCTGTAGATCATTATACATCTGAAGTAGTCTAAAACAGAAGAAATGCATAAATTGCAATAAAATATGAAAGCCAACAAAATGTGCATCCTTTATGATAAAAATATTACAGATGCCCCATAGAGATCACTTGGACTGTAGCTGTACTGTAGAGACTCGTAACAGAAATATTTAAGATGGGTGTGAATGAAGTGTGACTGGCAACACAGAAAGAAAAAGCACCAGAAAAAACAGCAAAGCAAGAGTTAAAAGAATGGTCTGTATGGATGGCAAAGAATCCCTTTCACTCAGCCAGACTGAGGACCCTGTTGTTTTTGTCCAGCCCACATGGCCACGCTCTGATTAAACCTCAGTACAAATAATTCGTTAATGGAAGACCTATACACTAGCAACAGGAGGGTGGCAACGAGTTTGCAGCGTGTCACATATATCATTCCTCTCCCCATTAGCACAACAGGAATAGCAAAAGACCACTCCTAAAGGATATAAAAAAGTTTGTCCAGAAGCTAGTTTCTTGCCACCAATCAAGAACCCATGACGAGGACTCATGAGGCAGCATCCCCAGCTCTCCGTGTTGCACACAAGCAACTCTGGCCAGATCACTTGGACACACACATCTCGTTGCTTCTGAGTACGTGAGTGTGAGGATATGAGTGAATGAAATATATGAGAAAATGAGTATGAGTGGGTAACATCAATGTAAAATAAACAGATTTGGGATATTATCTTTCCCTTTGATATTACCTTGCATCAAGTTCTGCTACACTAATTTCCTACAGTATTTCATAGCATTCAGTCTACATGTATCAGGCCCACAATGTAACTGATGAACATGAACAGACGTTTTTCCTATTTTATTAGGAATTCGAATAAGAGCCAGCATTCATACTAAGTCACGACTGTGCGCCACAAGCAGGATGAGCGATACTAGTAGAGAACAGCTTTGTAAAATAACATACAAATAGATGCTAGAAAAAAGCTAAGTCAGGTTATCTATGTGCAACCTAATACAAAGCAGGTCCAGCACTAGATTCAAAGAATAACTCAGACTTCTTCAACATAAGCACCTAATTAGGTACTCAATTCAAGCCCAGAGCCAGACACCCAGCCTTCCTACATAGTTGACAAAGAGAGTCTGGTGGACTGTAAAGGTATTTTTAACAAAAAAAAAAAAAAAAGAAAGAAAAAGAAAAAGAAAAAAACAGGCCTTCTACAGCCATCTAAACGGAACACTAAAAACAGGGTGGTTGAATCAAGAGCAGTAGGGACTGCCTCTATCTTTATCTGCCTCCAAGATCCACAGCCCATCTCTGTAAGCGGATAAAAAGCAGCCTTTGAAAGAATGGAGCAGCCTATTTATTTTAAATTAAGTCATAGACTGACATTTTATGTAGCATGCCTAGTTGTTAAAATGTTTCAATACACATTTTCTTAAAACAAAAATGTATCTTTTGTATCAAAAATACAGTTACAAGAGTTCATTTCTAGCATTAATTGGCAAACTACAGTAAGTCGTGGCTCGCTTCTAAAATCAATTAGACTGAAAAGTAGAATCACTTGTGTGGCTTATTTTGAAAGCAGTACTAGCTATAAATTTTATATATATATGCATAAAATTGAGCGATAAAAAAATACAAAATGTAATTACATAATTCTAGGTTAAAAATCTACAAAAAGGATCACGTGTGCACACACGCACCATAGAGCTTCCTTAACTCATTCAATTTTTCTTAGTGAAAGATTTGAGAAAGAAGTCCATTTTGTTCTTTGTTTACTGATATTTTCAAGATTAATCTAAGATTTAGTATTTTCTTTTAAAATGTAAATAAAATTATTTTCCATTGTTTCAAAAGCTGAAAGCAGCTTCCATACCAGTAAACAAAAATTCAGCTGACTTAACCATGAACAACATATTCTACCCCACAAAGAAGAATGTTTAATTCTGTGAAGAATTAAATTTGCAGTTTCCAAGAACTCACCTGACACTGTCACCCTCTAGATTAAGATCCTTGCTGTATCCACCCTTATGCCACAAATGGGTTTCTGTTTGAACTTGAACACTTAATTGAAACAAACACAACAGCTTAATAAAATTAGATTTTACAACTTTAATTGGATCAAACAAAGCAACTGAAAAAGGCTAAATTACTTTTCAGTTTGATTTGACAATAGAGGTTTCCATGCAGGAAACCAAATAAACGCACCAAATTTAAACTTGAATTTTTCTGCAAACAGGTATTTAAATCCTGGCCGGACACTCTTCACACTAGTGCTATAGTTTTTCAGGTCCTAAGGTCCCAGTTTCTGAATCTTTTAAACAGTACTGATGCAATTTAACCAGCTTACTACTGTTTGTGGGCAAAACAGTCTAAAACTCTTTGCAGTTAGACAGAGACAGCATGTTGGCTAAGCATAACTCAAGTATTACTTATTGATATTAAAATTGCTTGGTTTACTACAACAGTGAATTTTGTCCAGGTTGCCCCAGCCATCCTTTGTTCCTTTACACGCCTCCAGCATTCTCCATCCCCACCATCCTGCTCACAGACAGCCCTCAAAATATGCAGAACAGGTAAGGCCTAGTTCATCTGAAGAATAACAAGGTACGAGTCCTGAAATATTGCACTTCTTTTGACGCAAAAAGTAATGTTTGACAATTCTTACTCTCTGCTTGTGACATAGTCATGCATTAACTGCTGCAGATGCAGTTTTTCTTGGATCTGGCCCAGATTCTTTTCTAGCTCCTTATTTTTTAGGTGTAGTGATCTGGCCCAGATTCTTTTCTAGCTCCTTGTTTTTTAGGTGTAGCTTTTTCAACTTCTTGACTAATTGTTCATTTTCATCACTGAGCTGAAAAGGAAGACAATTAAAAAAGAAAAAAAAAAATCAAGCAACATTTTCAGATCAAGCATTAATTGAGCTGATAACATTTCAGATCAAAATTCTCTCCCAAAAGTTTTACTACATTTGTCTTGAACTATACAAATATATAAAGAAAAACAGCAGGAAAAATAATTGGCTTCAAACTTTATGAAGAATTGACTAAAACACAACTTCTTTAACATATATATTAAAGGATTCTAATGCAACTTCATAATTCATTACTGAACGATAAGGCAAAACGGTTTTGTATTTTTTAAAAAAGTGACAAAGGGACAAAACACACCAGTTTTCAGTTATACTTCTAAACTCAAAACACCAGCTCTGCAGCGAAGCTCGTATTTATTTTTGTCTTAACCTCACCGAAGCTGAAAGACTAAACTACAGCCGCATTAGCAGAATTTCTTGCACGCACATTTGCTGAACCTCGCCCAGCAGTATATAATCACGCCTATCACCCAAAATGCACCAAATGCAACTAACGATCACGCCCTAACCTACAGGGTATTAAGAAAAACTGATGCTGTCGACAGATACTCAGTCAAGAGAAGGAAGATCAGCAACCGAAAGCTGCTGTAAGCGTGAGCTCTGCCCCTGAAGGCGAAGGCAAACCAGGCCGAGCCGAGAGTCGCCGTGCCCGAGCGTCCC
>NW_008795863.1:2495215-2504470 GCF_000699145.1 Aptenodytes forsteri | reverse complement strand
GCCTGAGCAGCGAGCGCCCCCCGGCGGGCACTGCCGCGGCTGGGAAGGGCTCGCACCGTAGCTCGCCCGGCGCGTTTTACCCGCCTTGAGGCAGAGATCTCCCACCCGGCCTGTACCGGACGGTGACAGCGGGACTCCTGATCCAGCTGTGGGCCCTCCGGAATCAGCTTTACTGCGGCTGTGAACCGCACCCTCCGGAGGCAGTGTAAAAACACCCAGTCTCAGCTTGTCTCTTTTAAATTGTCATTAGTTTTATTCGCAATTTTATTTTCTGCGACTAACAGACAGGGAGTGCGCGGGATTGAGAACACTACCAGTCGCAGATCTGCACGGACACATTTGGACGCCAACACACAGCAAGTTGCATATCTCTACAAAAGCGTGTCCTGCATCTCCCGCTCCCGTCACAAGAGAAGCCACGGTACAGGCTGTTCAAGTAACCTCCACCAAGGCAGGAGGTAACAGCATGCCTGGTAACGTTGCAACCCAACGCGGGGGGGTGTACCCTTGGTATTTGTGGTACTTGGTACTACTACTATTTGCTGGTTTTTGGCTTCAGTTTTTGTGTTGTGGAGGTACTTTTGGCAGACCAGGCTGGAGGGCATACAGGCAGGACGAAAGCATTCCATCCTCATGACGGACTGGACCTTACTGATAACATACCGACAGAAGACACTCACCAGCCACAAGAAGATCACCCATCACAGCAAGGTTGACCCAAAGCAGTGATTACTGCCTGCTGACCTCAGTAGCCTTTGTTATTGGCAGTTCAAAACCTTCCCTGTTTCTCTCCCATTCTCTAGGTCTC
The DNA here is from genome assembly GCF_000699145.1 of Aptenodytes forsteri. Taxonomy (NCBI): domain Eukaryota; kingdom Metazoa; phylum Chordata; class Aves; order Sphenisciformes; family Spheniscidae; genus Aptenodytes; species Aptenodytes forsteri. Next base: position 2,503,662 of record NW_008795863.1, on the reverse strand, counting down.
AAATCTAAGTCGTCTTTTGTTCTCTGCGTCTCCTGTCCCTGTATAAAATGTTGCCCCTCTCGTTACTTACAGCCCATCGCATGTTGCCGTCTTTTTTTGTTTTGGTGTAAAACGTTGCCAGATGCCACCTGCCCCTCCATCTTGACCGTGTAGCCCACCTGATTGCAGAGCCTGGCAATTTTTGCGAGGGACCAATAGTTGCCTGGGAAGAGAGGGGTGAGATGACAGCGGCTCACTACTGCCTACTGTGGGCCTACAACTTACCTAACACCTGGTACAAGACACTCCCATCACATTAGGCTGCAAGTGGGAACTGTAAATGTAATCAGATTACGGGAGGTGGCGCGCACCTCTAGCTCCAGGGCACAGCCCCAGCATCTCTCCTCCTCCGCCATCAACCTGGATCAGCCCATCTGGCCAACTCCCTGCGCTTCACACAGAGGTCACAGTGCAAGGTAAAAGCCACTGTGCCAAGTTGAACGTACACAAGATCCAGGTTGTGAGGCTGTTGATGATCCAAGAGTGCATGGGAGGGAACGACGTGCCCATGCTGTCAACTGCTGCCAGAAATCCCCTCTGTCTGTGAAGATTTCTGTATTGGTTCCGTAATCGCAGGAGCAGCCGCACAACACTGCTAATTCTTGGGGCCCGTGACGAGTCACCTTGTCCCTAAATAGCCTGGCAACAAAATTGCTACTTTAATCAGCAACTAACACTGAATAAATTAGCAACCGACAGTTCATAGTATGAAAACCAGGAAGTCGCTTCCAGATAAAAATACAGCTGGATGTAACTAGCTACAGTAGCAGTAAAAAAAAAAATAAAATAAAATTGGGAGGTATAGTACCAGCCAGCAACGCAATGGTGCTGCAGAAAAAAGGAGATCCCTTTTTCAGATGGAGTAGCAATATCCTGAGGGGTAATTACTCAGTTCTATTCTGTTTTATCCAGCACAAACAAGATCTCAGGTGAGGTCCTGAGGAGTCTAGAAAACAGGAATAAAAATTACATGAGGAAGAAAATACAGCATATCAGGAAGGGTTGAAATAACTCTGTTTAGTCCCGAAAACAGAGACTGCCAAGAATAATTTTAACTGATATTTTAATCTTTATCTTTGGTCATTGTAAAGGATGGTAATAATTGTTTCCCGTGTTCTCTAGAGGAGGATGAGCAGAAATAAAGTTACTTTCCAACAGAGATTACTTCAGTTGGATGACAGGGAAAATTTTCTTAATATCAACGAAGAAAAATACACATAGTTCTCCCTCACTAGAGGTTTTAACAAATGGACCAGAGAATGATATATATTGACGGTTGGACTCGATGATCTTAGAGGTCTTTTCCAACCTTAATGATTCTATGATTCGGCATGACTTTGGATACAGGTATATCTAATATGCACAGCATACTGGCATACAGCAACCAGACAAAAAGATCATTTTAAAGCCCCTTTTAGGCCAACATTTCAATGATTCCATGTTATTAATTTAGAAGAGAACATGCTCTGATACAATAGGAATTCTGATATATTGCAAAACTTTGTAAAATGACTACTTCAGAAATAATTTTTCAAGTGACAAAGGGAAGCTGTAGTATGGCAGTCCCAGTGCGGTGGAGAAAGATCAGCACAGTGGAATCCAGCATACCCTATATACCAGTATCTCACTATAGACAGTAAGAGTAGGATAACAATTTTTTCCTCAACATTGGGAATGTCAGGAGTAGTCATAATTGCTTAATACCACCCAAGGCAAGGCCACCTGAATATCAAGGAATAGTATTTTATAAAGAATGTGCAAGGCTCGCTAGGACTTACATTCCCATGGTACCCAGGTGTTTGGTTTTGTTTTGTTTTTTTAAAATACTATGGGTGGAGCAGTAAAACAAAAAGAGGAGGAAGCACAGATGGATTAACTCAGGGCTTCTGCAGAAACTAGAGCAGGCATGGAAAGGGCAGCACTGGGCAGTACTCAGACAACAACCTACACAGGTCAGAAGTAGCAGAGAAAACAAGCCCGCGATATGTCTTGGGTCATTCTCAGATGTGAAGTCCGCAGACCCTGTTTCCCTAGCTCTTCTACAAACACAACAACTAGTTCTGGGCACACTGCTGCTCTCCTGCTTACCCAAGAGTTGACAACGATGCAGCAGCTATGCACAGTTTTTAAGACCCAAATATTTTCAGAACTCAAAAACTGTTACCCATAGAACATCTTCTCTATTCTACAGGCTGGAAAACGACACACAGAAAAGTTGGGAAATGAGCCAACAGAGCTAAAAGGGAAGCAAGAATTCCCAATTTCTGACCTAGAAACTGAGCCACGCAGCCTCCCTCTGTCCTGCTTTTCCATGGCTGGCACAGGAATTGAAGATAGATGGAGGAAGCAGACAACAGCCAGGTTTCTCAGCTATGCAGCTAGACCTGCAAGGAGTTTGTGTAAGATTCAGATTTTATCAAACAAGTGCTGATCCAAATGACAGCAAAAAAACCCTACTTGTTTCTTCAAACTCTCGGAAAAAGCTATAGCTGAAGCTCTTGTAGGTTTTATCATGCACATTACAAGCAAACATTTTCAAAAGCAGTCATTGATTTTGAGTGGCTCCACTTCAAAATGAGCATCCGTTCTTCCAAATTAAAGATACTCAATAGATCTGTAAAAATGGCCCAAGGCTGAGTAGCACTGGACATCAGATTTTGGAGCATCCAAAAATCAAAAGATAATGTTAGCCTGCATGTATATACAAACAATAAAAGACTTTTGTGTACTTGATTAGGAAATACGTTCATTTTCCAGAGATGCTAACAATACATGATCTTTAAAAAACTTCTCTGTGGCATTAAATGTATGAAATGCCACTAAGATACTTACTTTCCACTGTAAACAATCACAGCAGAAACATTTCCGTACACTGTTATTCAGCTGATTTGATGAACACATGCTTGTTTCCTTGCATTTCTGTTTCTAACTCAGCTTGGTATGAACAGAGACACATTCCATGCTGGCACACACAAATGAAAATGTCATCGATTCCAGCGGTGCTGAGCCTGCTACTTACTGCCAAACAGTAGGAATGTGACCCATAGCACTTTTTTTCAGCTACATGTGCACCAAAATCATTGATTTAATTTGTCAGAAAATATATGAGCACAGGATTACTTGATGCAACCCTACAGTAACTCCAAGCGTAGCCTTTTTTCCACACAGATTAAAGGGCAGTATGTGACCTTTCAACCCTCAGAGACCTACTACCCTCATGAGATTTTCCAGGAATTAAAATTCTCCTGTGAAAATGTACATGCCTCTGTAAAAACACATAAAAATTTCACCTGCCCCAAATTAATCTCTCTTTTATTCCATCCACCAGCTGTGTCAGCAATGACTCCTGAGTCCCTTTCAGGGCGGAAGATGGCAAGGCTCATGCAGTCTTTCTGCCCGTTATGTTCTTTGGCACAATCAGTGCTGCCAATCTCACAGACAAATGCCAGTTGAAAAATCATGGAACAACAATCCTGAACAAAATGGCCAACACGGGAAAAAGGCCCTTTCTCCATCTTGTTTCAAGCTTGCGTAAGGAAGTAATAATCCCATTTGTGTTCAGGAGCCTTCCCTGAAACAGGGAGAAGCAGTCTGGCTTTCCCGAGCCTTGGCACAAGCACAGAGGACAGCTAAATGCAAAAGTTCAGAATTCAGTTCAAAACACGAACATTTCCTGCATATCAAGATGAAAAGCACCAAGACCTGATTGGATTTAAGATGACTCTTTGCAGAATAAGAAACAAGAAATCTGTTCCCATAATATATAAGAATAAGAGGAAATCAATTTAATCTTAAAGCTGACACAACCAAACAGAGGTAATAGTTATTAAACCAAATTAGGCTACAGGGATTCCTGCCACAGCACACTGACAGAAGTTCTGTATCACCTTCAGTGATAGAAATATCAGGTTACAATACTAGTTTGTTTTCGGGGGGGGGCATGTATTATTTTTAGTATTTTCAGTGGATAATGTTCAAAAAACAATACTGGCATGCATGTGGCAGAGAGAGTCTGCCGCTTCTCCCTTCAAGACCAGGGAAAAAGCCTTTTACCACATATTATTCTACACCCACAGACATGGTCTAGGAAAAAGAGTAACAGCTTGGGACTGTATTACCTTGTCCACAGAACTCCCTCCAGAGAAGAAAACATCTCTCAGTGGAGAATGAAAGGCACTTGCACCCCAGGAAAGCTCTCACAGCCATACCTCCTGGAAGGGAAACTTTCCCGGGAAGACAGAGCCAGTCTGAAAACTCCAGAAAACACTGAAGGACACCATTTTACCAGTAGAGCTGTCTGTCAGACCTTGAAGCCAAAAATCTCGATTTCCACATCAACCAACCCCCAGGGTAGACCTGAAGGGAGACTCCTGCACTGCATGTGTGAGACTATCTGTTGGTTAGTTTGTGGCAGGAAGGAAAATGCGGAGGGTGTCCAAGCAGCAACCCCTGGGCCTTAGGGACGTAGAGGAAAAAAGGTAGTCAGAATATGACTCTGCATGGCAGAAAGGGAACACAAGAAACATCTAATACACCACTTAGAACGGTGCACTAATCAAGCGCATTAATGAGTCATTAGCGAGCATTATGAAAAACGGCGCCAGTGTTAGTAATTCCTGTTTGTCTCTGATGAAGCAGAAGTGGGATCAGCACAGCTCTTCTAGGCAGTCCAGCAAGAAGAGAGAGCATTTCCTTACGATTTACCTTCCCTTCTTGCACACTCAAAAGGCAAAACAAAAATCTGGGTCAAACATCCTCTTTTATCAGCTATAAAATCTCTCACTGCAATGTGACCATTGCACTAAACTACTACAACATTGTAGTAGTTTGCACAAACAAAAAGCTTGTCATCTGGGTTATCTCTTAAAGGCAGACTCAAACTTCATTCTTCGTGAGATACTGATAAAAGCTCCAGGGAAAAGGGCTAGAGACAGTAAACAACAATTTTATATGACTAATCCAATATAATCCTATGCTGTGTAAAAAGACCATCTGCATGGATTCCCACTGAATTGCTTTAATAACAGCGCAGCAAGCCTCTGGCTGTCAAGCTGAGGAAATGCTCTTTCACACTCAGGCTAATAATTCCAAAAGATTACTTCCTTTTTCTTTTTTTTTTCCCCTTCTCTGTTTTTATTAAAGCTGTTAGCCACTTGCTCTCCCATTTAATTCCCTATTAAGAGATCATCCATCAAACCCGTGAAGTGACAAGGATCTGCACTAGAAGACATCTGCAGATTCCACATTGATGGCCCACTAGCTACAGAGAGGTCACCCTCCCTCTGCAAAAACTACAACCGATTTTATTGCATCACTGCAGCGTGCAATTACTGTCGAAGAAGAGAATGGCAAGCTGTCAGCTGAGGCATAATTAAACCAATTTCAGCTGCAGCACCTTCCCCTCTGAGCGACGCTGCTTTTTGCATCACGGACCGAGCAGACCACAAAGGGGATCTCCAGGTGGCACGCAGAGCAGCCGTGCCCGTGAACGCTGCGCAGCTGTTTAGGACAGGAAGTGGAGATGACTGCCACCTCCAGCTGAGCCACAGCTAAGTCAATAAGGGCTTCACACCCAGGGAGAGAAGGAAATCCACGACTACGCTCCATTTTCTGCTCTGAGGTCAGAGGGAACAGGTTTTCCCCTCTGCTGAGCGGTGGTCGTCTCAGGGAAGGAAGTCCGACCTCTACACGAATCTGGTCGAGGCTCAGGAGGATTCAGACAGATGAAGCACCTAAGAAACACTAGTATTTCAGGTTCATCCAGGACGAGCCTATTCCAAGTGGACGAGATTAAACGCGTGGCGTGTGTGTAGGTTATGAAAGGCATGTGAGAGGAACTGGCTAGTGTTTGGGGTTATGAAAGATCAGAGGTTACGAAAGACCTTGGCAGTTATGAAAGATGAGCCGAGAGTCTGATCCAGCAAAGCAGAGAGCAGCCTCGACCTGCTCGGAGGTGAACAGACGTTCAAAATCACCCAGCAGCTCACAGGAGGAAGTTCATGCTGCATGGCAGGTCTAAGCTAAGGAAGGCTTGAAAAAACTTCAGAACAGTAATAAGAAATTAGTCATCACCGACTAGGAGAATGATGAAGAGAAATATTTCCATCTGTTTATAGGCCTTACAGGCAATTGTATTTTTTTGCAGAGTATTTGAAAGGTCAATACTAGCTGCAGCCACTGATTTTCTAAGTATTCTTTCCTGGCTTTTTAGTTCTGTTTTAAATCTTTTATCTGCATGAGCCACGTAGCTTGAATGAATCTGTAAAAACCAAGGGTTTATTCAGTTGATATTTTAGCTTCTCAAGTTCATTTTACTAATATTCTACCACCAGAACAAAGAGAATGTTGGAGAAATTTTACTGAGCCAGATGGAGTTGCTTATTTTCCAAATGCCACTCAGACATCACTTACAAAGAGGACATACTCCTGCTTAGAAAAATACTGAGGAGAGCACTTCCCCCCTTTGCAACAGTATTTCTCTGCGATGATGATTTTCTACAGTTACCTTAAGTGAGGATATTTCTGCATCCTGCCTACCACACCATCATTCACACGACCCTGTTTTTAAAGCATGAGTTAAACAGACCTTTCAAATGCCCCTGTGGCAGCCTAATCACAACAAATCTCCAGGCACTGCAGCAGACCTGAGACGCAAGGGGGGAAACCATCTGCTCTACATCAGAATAGTACCTAGCCGGTTTCAGCAAAAAGTATAGACTGTTTTACTCTTGGCCAATTCAGTAACTAAAACTTCATCTTTCAAGGAAAAACACAGAAAACACTTTTATCGTGGTCTGAGATGTTTCCTAGAATGCAAAGCCATGGTTAGCTGTAGATTTTCTTACTTACCAAAGTTAAAGCTACATCTCACCAGTACACACAACTCCCCAGTAAATATGTTTACCCATCTGCCCCAGCACAGAAACTCTCTAGGGAAGGTCCTGAAGCCACCTCAAGCTATGCTGAGCGTGGTATCAATAAAAAGCACACATTTCTAAAACCTGGAGGAAACCAAGATTAAGGAAGAATCCAGAACAATTCTGTTCTATACTATTCCAAATTATACCACGTTTGTAGGGTTCTTGCACTTAATGAAACTAGTCTTACATGAGGACAAAGCAGATACAAGGTCAGAGGAAACGAGTGACTTAGAAGCAGAATAAGCAGTCAGCAGAAGGATTGACAAACATTTGGTGAGGATTTCTTCAAGCAAAATTTCATAATTTCATACTTCAAACAAACTTTAAAACTTTGGGTAATAGCTAATTCACCTTCTCAGGGTTTGTTACTGTTTTTTCTGATTCAAAATGGGGACTAGAAAATGTTTTGCGAAGTAGACCGACAGCCTTGCTGTCTTTGTGGTATCCACTGCCACAGTGCAGCTTAGAAATTTAAAGAATGAAGCTGAATTCTTGCACTGCAATCCACAAAGTTTTGTCACTTATCTTGGAAAAGGTCCAAGCCTTTTATTTTAAAAAGCGTCTATTATTTTTGTGAACGATGTATGGCAGGAGTGTTATGTCCCTCTCATCCCAAAGTCATCTGTGTCCCACAAGATAAACAACTAAATAAAAGAAAATAGATCTAAACTTAGGGTCTGTTAGCTTAGACAGAACACCCAAGCCAATTAAACATAGCCTAGTCCAAAGAAAATTAACAATTTATTTTGTGTTCACATCAGGGATAGTAAGTGGTAGTGTTATGAAATTTTCTTAATGCACATATGGCCACCACTAAAGCACCTCTGTTCTACCCCTCAAAGGTCACTGAAACTGAAACCTTCGACCACAAAGCAGGTGCAAAAACACAATAACAAATTTCATAGACTCAATGTACTTAACGCCTTTTTCAAAACGCTATGCTGACAGACTCAATCCCTGGACTTTCTTTTGTCCAATTCAACGCCAAGTGTGCATCAGAACAAGTCATTTGGAAAAGCCTCGCTTTGGCAGATAAAGTGTATGTTCCCAACGCTCACTCGGTGTTATAAGTCTTACAGACTGGTCACTCTATTGCGTAAGTACGCATTCATTGTAGGCCACCCTTCTGCTACAAAGTGGATCTAGAATCAGAATCACTCAGCTGTCTGCCACTGGTCCCCTGCTCTGCTGGCTCAAATGCATGGTAATTTGGCTTATATGGTTTCTGGACAGTAGGTTCTTAATTCTCTTCTTCTCATCCCTGACAAATCCAAAATGACATACAAAGACAAGTGAAAAATCTAAAGGGCAATGTATTTGTTACCACACACTTTAATTCCCAAGCACTAACAAGCTGCTCAAATTAAAAATCTGTTGAACTGCCTTTCTACTGCCGAGGCCACTTTTCCCACACTTTTCCCCCTTTATTCTGGAGATGGCCGATGCTAACCGTCAGCTTTCCCCGCGGCAAAGCCCCGGTAACGCTGA
>NW_008795863.1:2457582-2493845 GCF_000699145.1 Aptenodytes forsteri | reverse complement strand
GAGGACGAGGGGGCGCTTCAGGTGAAAGCAGATTTATTTTGTGACTGGCAGTGGTTTTATTTAATTAAAAAAAAAATAATAATGTGGAAAGATTTTTCAGCGTGAAGGTGAAACTTTTTCAAATGTACACCAAGCGTTTATTCTGCTACTGTCATATTTTGGAGCATGCTGTGATGCTAAGGTTGAATTCCACGTACAGCTGAGGGTTTATGCCGTTGTGCGCTTATCCAGAATATTGTGTATTTTACCCATTACAATACCAGCATTTGTTTTTTAGCAGCTTGTGCAAAAAAAAATGGTCGTGTCAGAGGGGTTTTGTCTTCTTGTTATGCCAGTGTCTTCAGAGTGACTGAAATTCACTTGCTAGAGATAAATCAGCAGTGGCTCTGCGAAGATCTACAGTAGCTTATTTAAGATCCGTGTTTTGACACAGCAGAAGGTTAGTCATCTCAGGAGACATCCTGGCCCCACTGTGTGCAGCAGCAAAACTTCCACCAACTCTAACAGAGCCAAGAAGTGGGATCAGCAGATTGTTCAGATGAGAAATTGGGTAAAACACAAACCTCAGCAACACGTATTTCTCTTCTGCTTCCATTCTGCTATATTTTGAAACACACTTTGTACCTGTACACTATCATTTAAGGAGCCCCCTTTTCTGTCTTGAGTCCCGGACCTGTAACTTTTCCTTAGTATGTGTTATTAAACGTGTCTTCTTCTTAGTAGAAGACAGACAAAGATGAACAGAATGCCAGAGGAGAGGAGACTTGTTTCAATAATACAACGAATAAACGGATAATCCAAATCGGGATGACAGGTCATGCTCTCGCAGACTCTCCAAACTGGAGTTTCTCCAGCATACTCATTCTGCCAGCCATTTCACAAGAGAGGCTCTCATGACTTGCTCAAGCTTCCACACCTTATTTCTCAAAATATCAATTTGTGAAGACAGCCATAACCATCTCCAGCCATTTTAATCGTCCAGAAGATCACAGCTGAGCACCTTTTCCTGGAAGAAATAAACTTTCCAGAAGATTAATCCTTGCATCTTTTTAGTTGCCAGTTTCCCATCGCTACCTTGCAACTGGCAGGAAATGGCCGATTCCTTGGCAGGCCAAATTTAAACCAGTCAAGGATGTTAAGTAGGACTTTGGAACTGGGTAGGGGTTTTATTAACTTTGTTAAAGCTGTTAAAGAATGTTTTTAGTTATGAAAACCATCAGAGATCCTTGTGGAAGAAAAGGTGCAGATAGGGCTGTATCTTTTATTTAAATGTCAATCCACTTCCAGCTATTCCCGAAAGAAGCTAGAGATAAGGACACCAAATGCAGTGTAACATAGGTTTGATGGGACTGTATTTTTGTTGAAAATTGACTGGTAAAATTTAGTTTTATTTTGGTCACCAAAAATAGCCAATTCCACTGGTCAAGTTCATCTTTTTCTTCTGCCTCTCTTCTCATCCCTCAGACCTCTCCACCTTTGTCTCCATCTCCAGAAATCTGCTTGCACTCTCTGTTTCCCCAGATCTGAGTGCTGTCTCCATCCCTGCATGAAATTTTGCCACCCCAGCCTTTCTTTTAAGGCCCTCCATTTCCCAGGTCCATGGCAAGTTAGGAAGGCTATTAGAAAGTGTCGAGCCTTTCTTTTAAGGCCCTGCATTTCTCAGGTCCATGGCGGGTTAGGAAGGCTATTAGAAAGTGTCATTAGAAAGTGTCTACAAGAGTCTTGGTGCAGAGATCAACGTGAAGAAAGGCATGCAAGTCAAGATTTTGGATTTCTAGGAGAAGTTAACCAGTAATACAGCTTCTTGGTCTCCCCTTTTGGCTTACACAACTGTTTGGTTTATATTGCATCATGCTTCATAAGTAAAATATATCTTCTTTCCAACAGGTAGGCATCTATGCTCTGGAATAGTTTCTTCTAAACTTAAAAGGCCAATAAAGAAATGATTGTTTGAATATGTGTCAAAAGTGATGTTGCTGGAGTAACTTCTATTCCCAGGTTAAAATCATTGCCTCTCTTGCCCGTCCTGTTACTTAGTTCTATTGTTTTTACGAAATACCACAGGCTCTCGTTTAATATATATGGCTGTTTCATAATGGTAATGGCCATGTTTTTGTAATCTCTGTAATTGACCTGCATTAAAATTATGTCTAATTTGCTCTGTAAGGCCACGTGTAACTGCACTTTTTTGAACCTCTCTTCTGCTTTTTCTGTGAGTGAACTCTGCTTGCCATGCTCATGAGAGTATGCCCGTTGCCTTAATATGACTTTTTGCTAAAGAAAAGCAGGCACAACTAGTCTCCGCATCTTTGATGCTATTGAGAGCACTGAGTAATATTTGCACAGTTCTCTGCAATTACAGTTGGAGAAACTTCACCAAAATGAGTGGATGTGCATCCAGGTGAAAACAAGTCTAAGAAACTGAGACTGGAAGCTAGCATGTTGAAGTCCACACAACTACTTTTTTTACAGTTGGAGAAACTTCACCAAAATGAGTGGATGTGCATCCAGGTGAAAACAAGTCTAAGAAACTGAGACTGGAAGCTAGCATGTTGAAGTCCACACAAACTACTTTTTTTTTTCCCCTTTTTTTTTCCCAGAAAATAATTTTATGAGGTATAAGAGACCTAGCATAATCCCACTAAAAAAAGGCAAAATTTCCACTGATATTCTAAAAAGCCAAGATTTTTTTCCCCATATTTGCTCCCAGGGGATATTGTTAGGCTATTTTCTATGGAACAGGGACAGATTTTTTAGCAAACCAGATTGGTATTTCCTAAATTATTTGCAGGTAGTTATGCTTTTTATCTAGATGTTTGATTTTACCAGCGAGCAAATATTGCAAGCAAGTAAATCCATCTTGGAGCTCCCAGAAGTGTGTGGTGAGTGCAAGCAGTAAGGTGAGATGAAATATCTAACGCAAGCACCTCACTGTAGGTGGCTGTCCTGGCAGGTGTTGGGGGAGAAGGCATCTTAGCCCTCTGCCCTCTCCATTCTCCTTTGTATGACTTAATGTCACAAAGGCTTTAGGAAAGGAAGAGTCCAGGACCATGACTGCACTGAGCCCTTGCGGCTCCATTTCCCCTGCTCCGTGGCAAATGAAGAAGGGAGCAGGGACAACCTGGGTCTTGCTCTGTGATGTGGTCTTCGTGCATGTACTGGTGTAAATGCCTCTCGCTTTGCATAACCCCCCAAATGCTCCCAAGCAGGGCATTAGGATAAGATCTAGCCAATTCTTTATTAGAGGAGGGACAGCATGGGCTAAAACTGTTAAGTGACTCTGCTCTAAATAACCACGCTCCCAAAAATCAGCTGCTTAGAAATTGCTGTAAAATCTCTGTAATCTAGGGACAACCTATAATACAGTGGTAAAGCCTAGTAAAATACATTTACAGCCAAAATACAGCATCTTGGTTGCCAATTTAATTGTACAATAGTGATAAGGAGCAATCAGCTCTTTTTATTTCATCAATCTGTACTTCCTTTGGTCTTCCACTTACCTGCTGCCTGTTACCTAGAGGGAGACTTTTATGGAGCTCCACACCCAGCTGGGAAGACCAGGCAATTGCAGTAGGTATCTACAAACCTTATTGTAAGGCTTCTGCAAGGAGAGGAGCTGAGTGATGCTCTCGAAGTACTCTGAGGCACCAGGCTCTAACACTCTTTGTAGGCAGATGATTTTTAGGTATTACTCAACATAAGTTGAATTCTGGGCCGTTCTGAACTATTTGATAAATTTGTGAAGAATAAAAGCTGTTTCATCAACGATGCAGGGAATGTGATCTTTGTGTGGGAGTGGCTTGGATTGCATACCCGTACAAGCTGGTGCAAATGCATGAGAGTCCCTTTTGTCAGACTCTTCGTAAGAGGCAGAGAATTAGCAGGGACCCTTCCATCCCACGGCATCACGTGGTACCGCGGGTGAGCTAATACAGATGTGGTGCCCATTTGCGGCTGGTGACTTCAGCACAGCATCGTGACTTCTCTCCTGCTCTCCCCACAACACACCGGTTGCACAAGAGGTGGGGAGAAGCAGTCCGTCGCAGGGCTGAGTAATCTGTGTCACAACCCCTCGGCATGGGCCCGCATGGCTTGACAAGGAGATGGGCGAGAAGGCCCTCAGCCACCGTGTCCTATCAGTCACACCCTTGGCTGTTCCCACCTCCAAAGTGACTGGAGCCTCAGGTTGGCACATGCAGGTCACCAGAGAAACGGGCAAGGTGGGTTTTGTTTGATGGTGGGCACATCAACCAGTCTAACCACCTCCTGCTGACAGTGAGCTGCTACGGGGCAATAGTGGAAGTTACAGAAGTGATGAATTTTTAGAAAAGCTTTTGATAAGAGTTTTTCCATGTAATTTCCATGTAAGCACATTGTGAATCTGGTTACCATAAGGCCACTACAGAACCCTCTGGGAAGCCGGGGTATTTTTAATAGCTGTCAATCTGGTGAAACATATCAAGTAGAATCCTGCCAAAATCCAGTTTTGGACCTGATAAATGTTCAGTATTTTAATGAAGGGCTTGAATGACAGAATAGGGTATATACCACCCCGCATATAAAACCCACAAACAGATCAAAGTGAGAGGAATGGTGAGCACTTTGGAGGACAGGAATCAAGTTAAAAATGGTCATGAACAACCCGAAGAAGGATCAGAAATGAAAAATCTTAAATTCAGTGATGGTAGGTGCAAAGGATTGTGTTCAAAATGGAGAGATCAGGTGCCGGAGCACATGATGAAAAGCAACCGATTGCAGAGCACATCCACAGGAGAGATCTTTCACCTCCGCTCTTCTTGCAGCAAGGCTCAGGTGTGATCTCACTCCCCTACTGAGAGGTGGCACGTACTGATTTAAATGGCTGCAAAAATCTCCTCAGTCTGCTATGTATTAAAACTGAATAGGAGTCAAGAACATGGCACTGCTGAAAAGAAATTCAGCTCTTCTCTATTGAAAGGAGTGTTTAAGGCAAGAAATGAGAAGTAGTATTCCTCATCTATTTGACTACGTGAAGTTCTGAGCCCAATTCTAAGCGTTTACTTATACATAGGCAATATAAAAGTAAAGAAGAACAAGTTAAATAAAAGGTGTCGGCATAGCAGTTTTTTGGAATACACAACTGAGATGGTTGGAGTGGTTTGGATTTTGCTTTGGACCGAGGAGGAGCCCAAGGGCCTTCCTAGAGCTGCGTTTTTATGCTTCTATGGTAAAACCATCAAGAAAACCATGCAGGGCATTGAGGGGAGTAAAAAGATTAAGTGTGGTTAATATTTTGATATACAGTAATGAACTTTAGCAAGATCTCAAACCAAAAAGTATTAAGCTGCCCTCATGAGCTCAGTAAACAGGGATAACTAATGTTTTACAGCTCACGAAACAGAAATGTTAGTCCAGATACCTTCCGTACTAAGGCAACAGTCAGCAAGATCCATTACTTGTCAGAACAATCAGCACAGCCTTCAAACATAGTATTTCATACTACGAAAACCAGGAGCTGAGACTGAAATTTGGGAGTTGCTGGTTCCCTTTCCCATGCATAATACAGCAGAACTGTTTTCTTTGGTCATCAAACGCTTCTCTTTAGATGGTTTTAAAATATTTTGATCAATGGAAATTTAGTTAAACAATTGAAATATATAAGTTTTAGAAGTGACTTGGAATATTGGTCTTGCTGGTGCTGGTTTTAGTTAATATAATTCTACACAAATAAGTGGTGCTTAATTTTTGCTTTGTTTTGGTTGTCCTCATTTCAAATAGTTTATCATTTTCACTGGTTAAAAAATAAGTCAGCTCCTTTTGCAAGTTGAGCATTATCATCCTGCCTCCTTATTTTTCTTTTTAATGAAGGAGTGGAAAAAAACAGAAAGAAAATGGGAAAATTGGGAAAAAGCTTTTATTAACTGTTTTTCCATATGTGCATTTGCACTTGATGTGGTTTAGTTCTGAGTTTATAACAGTGAAACCCTTGAAAAGGAGATAAAGACTTTTCCAGAAGATAATCCAGGGTTAGATCACGGGTTCCATATCTGGGGAAGAGTCTAAATTTTTGTTTTTTGTTAAATATATAGCAATTCTTTGGGAACTAGTGGGTGGTCAGCACTCGAAGTTCCAAAAACCCATATACACAGGAAAAAATAAACTTTGTGTGTCTTTGTTGGCAAAAAAAAGAAACCAATGGGGTTTGCCTTATTGCATGTTTTTTAAAGTAAGAGAGCAATGGGGTATTGGCCCTGTAAATTAAAAAAAAAAGAAAAAGGGGTTTCCATGAAAAATTCCTGAGCCTCAAGGCTCTTTCCTATGTGTATTTTTTGTCATTCCCTAAATCATGATGACTGCCATCATCCTTTTATTCCATTAGTTGCATCCTATTCATCAATCCTTTTCTGAACTGTCAAGAGAGGTTCTTGCGGAGTGATTCAAAATGCCGAGTTCCCAAAGACTACTCGTTATCTCAGAAGGACTTTTAGTCAGAAAGAATTAGAACAGGCTCTGGTAGAATTAGGCCTACAGTTGTTTTTCAGGATTAGCTATAATTTTTCAGTAAATGTATTATTTGAGTGTGCACAGGATGAATGGCCAACAAATCTGATTTGTAAACTTCTGTTTCAGATTATTAGGAAAGCTCTAACAGAGGAAAAACAAGTGTCCACAAAGACATCTGCAGCAGATCTAGTGACAGAAACTGATCATTTTGTGGAAAATTTAATTATTTCTGTCCTGAAAGAGAAGTTTCCCTCCCACAGGTGAGTGCCTATAGAAAGAAACTATCAATGACCTTTTTTCCTTTAAGAGCTGTATATCTGACTGGCATTTAAAGGTAATTTTAAAAGTCTGTATATCTCTCTTACATATTAACCTATTGCTGTTGGACACTTTCATAGGACTCCTTTCTAAAAAAGTACCACTTCCCTATACTTAGTATATTTTCTAATAGTTCTGTTTCTTAATGTATGTATTTAATAGCAATGTTTCCCCTGTAGGGACATCATGTATGAAGTTTTCATATGAATGTCCCTGATTTTCAGAATACTGATCTGTTCTCTATTGTATAAGAATTATGCTAAGGATATCTATTAAAATGTAGCTGAAATTAATGATAGCAAAGATCCCATCCTGCAGACCTTTCCTTCACTTTCTTTTGCCGTCACACATAAGCGTTTGCCAGATCAGGACAAATATCGTATTTAATCACATTTACCTTGTGTTGTGTAGAATCCTAAAATCAGTGAGACGCAGGGTTGTTTATCATCACTTGATGCGTATACATAAACAGGATATAAATTACTATAGGGGGTGTCAACCCAAGGTTTTAAAAATAGATCAGATTGTTGACTCCCCTTGAATTATTATGGTCAATTTGAAAATAACAACTCCTAGCACATGCACAGATTAGAGAGAGGTTTTGTATTCGTTGGCCGGGTTTGGTTTGATGCAGATACTCTGCAATCAATTTCCACATTTGACTTCAATCCACAAGGATAAAAGTCATCTGCCTGCAGAGCCAGTGCAGAGCCTGTGTATCCCTTAAATACTGTATGACTTCCTTCTAATTGTGTGCATCTCTGATGGAGATGAGCCTTGCACCCTAGCGCTGTGCAGAAATCAACAAAGATGAAAAACTGGAGGGCTCAGCTACTAATCTGATTGTCGGCGATGCTGCTGGAAAAAAAACCACCGTAAGAAGGAGTAGAAAGAACATTTTATGCTAAATATGGCTTTCTAAATACGTGTTGTATGTGATCACATATTGAAGAGTACTGTACAGCATAACGTGTGGTTCTTGGCCACAATTCTTAAGAGAGTGCCAGGTTTTACAAGCCTATTATTTGTGTAATATTCCTTCTACTACTGCTGTCTCTGCTTTTTTCTCATCTCCACTCTTCTGTTGTTTTTTTTTTCCTTGAACAGTCTGGCAGAGAACATAAAACATACACATTTCACATAAAATGAGAATCATCAGAAGTAACTTGAGTTACTCAGAATGGGAACAAAAGTTGTAAGGTCAACATAGACCTAGGAACTGAAAAATCTCTGACTTTATTAACTCTGTACAGTTAACTTCTGACTTCATAAGCAAATGAAGGACTTGCCGTTTCTTCAAGACAGTTATTTTTTGCTAATATTGGTTGTTAGTTTTGGTTGGAGTTTGTTCAGACAGTGAATGCGTTTAGATTAAACAACAGATTAAAACTAGATTTAACTAGACTGGATTAAAACACTTGCAATGAGGAGTCCACAGTAGCAATCAATGTTTAAATTAAAATGCAATGAAAACATTAAAAGATCATTTAAATTATGTTCAGTCTTTCCCCTAACCTGGCTGTTGAAAGCATCACTGAAGATTTCTGTTATTTCTTTTTCTCTTAACTCATCTTGATTCTTATGTTCTCTGAATCAAAAAATGTACCTTAGGAGTTAGAAAAATTAAAAGCGATCTCATTAGAATCTGTGCCATTTGCACTGTGGCAGTGATGAGTCTTGAGATATTGGAAATGTACTCAGATGTAAAGAGAAATATTAGGAAAACCTGTTAAAAAGGTAATTCTGTCCCATGTTTCTTTCTTCTTCTCTGTGCTTGGCTAAGTGATATCTATCATCCTCATTCATGCTTCACCCAAGTTTTCACCTTTGCCCACTCTTTGCTACTCTGACATGCTCCAAGTGAGTCTTTTCAAAAGCATATTTTTTCTCGTAGATCTTTGAGCTGTGGGTAGGCACAGCCAGAATATCAGGGGCTACTGGTTGAAAAAGGCTATTGTACCATTTGCCTGTGTTATTGTTGCGCAAGTTGTCATCTTTGCTGTTAATCGTGCAGACATTAAAATCGGGACACAGCCATTATGGAGGGTGACATCCAACTCTAGCTGCCCGGCTTTCTGCCCTCAGACCCCCGTAAAGGGGATAGGTGAGGGATAACCCTGGTTTGAACCTCCTGCACTCAACTGGGTATCACTCCTTCTGCGGTTTATGCTGTGCTAGTTTCTCTGCTGTTCCAGCAATGAATTTTGGAGTGGCACTGTGGTATGAACAGATGTCCGCTAAGGCTAGGCTAAAATTACTGGGCTCATTTTCAGTGGGAGAAAACTTTAATCCAGATTTGAAGAGAGGTCAACAGAGCTGGCAGGCTGGCATATTAAATTAACTACTGTAATAACATGGCTACCCCTCCCACTTCTCAAGCTGTTCCTAAAATTTGGTCTCCAGTACTTCAGGCTGAATGTTTTGCTTAGTTCGCATGTTTTTACAGGACAGAGAGCCATAGAGCAACATACCTGATGTTGGCCTTGAGGGTCTTTCACAGTACCCAGTGCTGTATAACAGCAAGGGGCTTATCTTAACCTATTAGCCCAAATTTCATAAAATGTGCACCTAATTTGTCCTACATTCGTTTTGGAAAAATTATTCTTGGACATCAAGACTTTATCAATGGCACTGCTGTGCCCCAGCTTCACGTTAGCATTTCTGTATGTGAGGACTGCAGCGTCACACCCTGCTGTAAGGAAAAGGCAAGGGAAAGACTTAGGATACTTGAGGGCAAAACACCTTACACAGAAATACTCTTGTCTTTAAAGAAGTTCCCATTTTACCTTTCTTTGACTGGCAAGACAACAGCTACGGTTCAGGCTCTGGCTGAGGGAGCTGGCAGAGGGTTGAAGCAGAGGCATAATTTATGGGGAAAATGGACAATCTGAGATGGGATGTAAGGCGCTCCATCTGCACGAAGATGAGCTTCCTCTGCTGCCAGCAGCGCAGCTGAAGCGTATGGTTGGGTTTAGGTGCTAATTACAAGATTTGTAAAAGCAAAAGTCAAATGATACAGCACCAACAAGACAAAATAATGGAATATTTAGAGCAAGGAGTCTGCAAAGTGTTATGTTTGACTGAGAATTCCAAACACTTGTTAAAGTCTTTCTCGTTTCTCGGTGGCACACTAACACTTCGTCCTTCAGCTGTTATCTTTAATGGAGATGAAAATAGTAACAAACACTTCCTACTTCCCTCTTCATACCAACTGGGAGCCCATAATGCCATCAAAATAGTCCCTTTCTACTGAGGGAAAGGCCAAAGTAGCATTTGGAAAATTCAAGAAGTCTCCTCCTGTGATGTCTGCAGAACATTTTAAGCTCGTGGTTGCAAGCGTTATGTGGCATCATGTGGTGCGTGTTGAGGGCACAAAAGAAAATAGCTGCTACTCTAGTCCTAGGGAAGCAACTGTTTCTGCAAAATACATTTTCTCTTTATTTTATCCAATTTTTTTCTCTTTGTGTCTTCGAGAGAAGCTTTTTCATCTTCAAGCGTTTGCAGGAACTCTGAATACCACTACCAGTTGTTCAAATGTGAAACCAAAAGCAAGATTCAGTACTAGCAGTCTGATTCTACACCTTCTGTACATACAGGACTTTATTCAAATCTGAGAGTAGCACCTGCATAGAAACAGACCCTGAGCAGTTTATGGGAGAGCAGGGATAATTAAGGTCAGCAGGAAATGTGCCAGAACTGGATGTTCGTTTCCCAGGGAAAAGGGAGGGAAAAAAAAGCATATCTACTGAAAGAAATTGGGACAGAACAACAGAACAGAAGATGAGCTCAGATTTCAATGTGTGCCTTGTGCATCCAAACAACAAACAAAAAAAATTAATTTGTTGATTTTCTCTGGGTCATGGGAAAAAGAAAGTTCAGCTTTGTAAACCTTTTAATTTCCTGAGTCAGACTACTGTAAAAAATTCAAGCAGGAGTGAGATTATGGATTTTCTAAGAGTGCATTATTTCCTGCTGACTGAATTTGATTGCAAAAAAGAAGCAGCTACAGTTTGCAGTTTGTATTACTTACTGCAAGAGACAGACCTAATCCATAAAATTACATTCTGCATTAAAAAAACTCCTTCTAGAGTTCCAGGGATGCCGGTTCAGACCCATTTCTGCGTTCATTTTCTTAATGGTATTTTGGAAAAGTGAACATAAATGGAGTTCTTTTTTACCATGTAAAATAGTATGCTATAAATTTGAGAAGTCTTCTTCAAAGTTTCTATGAAAGTTCCCTATTCCCAAATGAAAAAAGCAATATGTGTGTTTATACACACATATATTATATACATACACAAAAATTATATATACACACATAATAACATTATATATATACACACATACACAAAAATTTTATATATATATAAATTAAGTATCTCTTCAAAAACAGAAGGATGGAGTTTGACTTTCCAAGTCACATATCTAAGCCAATTTTCTGGGACACTTGTTTCACTCCACACCAAATGCAGGTTTATTGCAGAAGAATCCACTGCTGCTGGTTCAAAATGTGTCCTCACCGACAGTCCGACCTGGATTATTGACCCTGTTGATGGAACATGCAACTTTGTGCACAGGTAAGTGGACAGTGAACTGGGAAATACATAAAAAAGCAAAACGTAGCTTCTCACAAATCCTCCCTTCCGCTTAAAGGTGTTTTACTGTGGTAGATTTGTTCCTTTGACTCATAAGTAGGAGTCATCCCTTTATCTTTTTGTACCTCCCGTAGTGTATCTGAGGGAGTGTGTGTTTGTGCTGGAGAGAGCTCTATACTGTTATCTAAAGGTAAGCTAAAGTTTCTGCTGATTGCTTAATGACCCAAAGCTCTTGACTCACAGCTTGTTTGCATATAACCGCACATTAACGTGCAGAGACTTGAGCTGAACTGGAGGAACAAGGCTGTGCTATGATGACACTTGGCCTAACACCTTATGTGGTTGTTACACATTCCTTTGAGTAGTGGTGTTTTCTCCCTTTCAAATACAAATGCTTCATTTTTCCTGGGAAGTACAAGCATTGCATATACGTAGAGTAGAACTGAAAACGAAGTTGTACATAGATATTGGTTTTAAATTTCTGTAATACCTCTCTGCAAAAAGAAATCTAGGTGTTGTTACTGCAAAAATGCAAAAGTTTAATTCTTCATTTAAGTGCTAGGAGTTGTAAACTCATGACCATTCATAATACTTCTACTTAAAATCTTTGACTATGTTCTGCCTTATAGTTAGTGACTTAACATAACTGCAGTTATCATTAAAAAAAAAAAGCATTTCCTTGACTTTTGGTGCAATTACATAGAATTCAGGGCGAGGTGGGGGGGTGTCATGTGCTGGTGTTTCATGCAATTAAGTGAAATTTTCTCTTTCTAGTAATATTTTCTGGACCTTTACTTTACAGCCCTTTTTAAAACATGTTTTTAAGAAATTAATTTATTTCGTCGTTTAAAATGCAATAATTATACTTTAGTCAAAAGGACCAAATTAAATACATGATCATCACTGACAAAAGAGAGGGTAGAGGAACTGGTTTCTCCTGCTGTTGACGTCAGCAGCAAGGTATCTCCATACTACTTAATTGCTGTCTCAGATGCTTGAACTTGAACAAAATGTGCTCTTAAAGTGATGACTTGTTATAACAACATTAATGATTTTTACTGGATAATTCAATTACCCTAAAGCAAAAAGATCACTAAAATATACAACACATTTAGTATAAAAATCCTAATATCTTCATGTGTTTATTTCTTGCCTTCTCCAATACTAAATTACATTTTTAAAGGAACTGACAAAGTTAAAGAGGCTGACAAAGAAGAAATAGTACAATGTCAAGAGCATTTTGAAACAAGTAAAATCACAGAGCTCCATGTGGTGTTTTGTTGCCTAAGGGAGTTGCATAAGGAGTAAGTTGAGAGGTTTTTCATCAATAATACTTCATTTCTTATTTTTCACAGATTTCCAACAGTGGCAGTGAGCATTGGGTTTGCTGTTAACAAAGAGGTATGAAGTATGTTCTTTAAGATGGGTACCTGAGAGCTGGTTAGAAGCCTCAAAACCGTGTGGGAACTTTAAATAAAATAAAATGTGAAAAAAAATGAGCCACTACTAAAGTTTTTCCATGCTTTTTAAATGTATTTGATCATACTCTAGAAGTCTAAAATCGTAGTCCTGCAAAACTTGCTTACGCAAACTGGCAATTACAAGACAATTTTTACAAATTATTATAAATATTATAGGATTTATGTGGGGGAAAACAGGGACTACTGGTGCGAGCAAGGTTTTGTAAGACAAAACCATAATGAGTTAAATATAGTGCTGCCTATTCATAATTTAAACATATCTCCCAGTGTTCTTATGTTATTATTATTCCTTCTTTCCTGCTAGCAGTATCTGTGAAAGCTAACTGCTGCTATGAGGCAATTCAGAACTGATTTCTATGAAGAGTGCAAAATTATGGGCCTAGTTTATTTAATCTGCCTTTGTGGTTTTCTTAACGTAGTAAAATAACTATATTTCCCACATGAGAGCTTGATTACAGGGGGGAAAAAAGTACCTAGCCTTCATGTGCCGTTTTGAGTTTCCCAGCTATACTCGTTCATGCTAGTGCCTTTTCTCCAAACGTTGCCGGTTTACAGTTTGATATATACAGAAGAAACAGCTATTCAAATTGCCAAGGAATGTGCCTCTTTCAGCCTAATTCCACGCTCTTAAATATATGTATAGCTGTAAGTGAAGCCAGCAAGAAATCTGTGCAATAACAACATAGTTTTCAGATGTGCTAGTGGCTCTTACTGATTTAAACAGAATAATGTTGTGTACTTCTCTAGTTAGACTTTTCAAACATGGAAATTGCAGAGAAACACTTCCATGCTTTTCTGAAGTTTATTCATTCCCAAAGGTCCTTTTGAATACTACATAGTATTACCAGACAGCTTTCTCTAATATTTATGTTTTCTAGAACACCATCGTGATTTTGATGCTGCATATTTTGGGTTATGTAAACTAAACAAAGCTGAAACAAAAATAAAGAATGATGTTAAATCTCCCTCAATAAACAAATGGGAAAAGCAGAAAAAAAGTAGTAAGCTGAAAAGGAGCCAAAGTACACACAGGGGAACTGGCCTGAATGTAAGCCTTGAACAGTACTGAAGAAATTCCTGCAGAAGTCTTCAGGGAAGGAGTCTATTAATAGTGTGTTCCTCAAAAAAAACCTCAGTTTAGATGGGACCTCGGGGTAGGGGGCAAGGACTGTCTATTCCCTTTGAATTGTCTCTGATGAACACCGATTATTATTCACATTGAATGGAGGAGGGCAGCAGGAAAGGATTTGGAGTCTAGAACATCTGAGATGTTTTCTTGACCTTGTTACCAACTTGTGTGACCTTGGGCAAGTCACTTAATTTTTGTGTATCTGTCCACCCCTAAATAAAATACTGCTAATAGTACTTATCTAAGGTGATTTTAGGAGCTGATCATTCAAGTTTGTAAAGTGCTTTAAAATCTTTTGGTGAAACCTATTAAAGTAATGGAAATATTAAATACCTTGGGTTTAAATCAAGAGTCAAATTCTGACCCTGTTCTCATTGGTAAACAGATACCCCCACAAAAATTTCTGTGTTGCTCATTCTCAAGCTTTCATTGAGGGTCACAATATTTGATATTTCTCTTCAAACTCCTTCTCTTGGAGTCATGTGACTTCATGAGATTCCCACTTTTATGTGTAAACAAAAGGATTTTGCAGAGAAACGTTTGAACAAGTGACTGGAGCGTACTACTTTGGTTGAAAAGGCGGGCAAATTAAATGCATCATGAAAGGTGAAATGCATATAAAAGCATCCACTGTTACTAAACAGCGTGCCATGACTTCTGAGTTTGGATGCCTGACTGATCATATCTATGTATTTGGGGCTGCAAATCTTCAGGGTCCAGCCGAAGTCAGTGGGATTACTTCTAGGTGTAACTGCTCACCCATGAAAGTAAAGCATTCAGAATCTGGCCTTAGAGGACTTGCATACTTTCAATAAAAACATACAATTGAATTTGAAATCAACTTAGCATTTAATCCATTCTAATGTGAACACAAACAAGCTGCAAGTAAGAGTTCACGAACAGATTGCATTAACTTCTCTTTATAAACTGAATTTTATATGACCTATATGTCAATATCACAGTAATAGTAAAATTATTCCAGTTTATTAGCATCAATATAATCTTTGATTACATGTACCAATTAAAATATTGCTGATCTTTCTTCCATTAGTAGTTGTTTATATTTATGATGAGTAATTTGAGTTGCATTCATTTCTTTCCTTTTCAAAATTTTAAAGCTTGAATTTGGTGTAATTTACCACTGCACTGAAGAACGATTATACACTGGTAGAAGAGGTCAAGGGGCATTTTGTAATGACAAAAGGCTTCAGGTATCAAAAGAGACAGGTTGGTCTAGATTTTGTTAGAACTCTAAAAGGAATATGTTAATTTTGTTTCAGAGTTGTTGCAAATCATCATTAGGATAATGAACATCATTATCCTGATGGAAAGTATTTCACCTGCATGATAATTTTGTTGTTATGTGTTTGTTTTTTTCTGAAAAATCACAACTTTCCTCATTTTCTTTTTAAAATATACATCTGAATATGAACTATTTAAATAATCCTAAATTATTTTGCTTCATAACATTGTTTAAAATAAAGAAGAATGAGTAGATTCACCAGTTTCATTCCAGCTGTACACTGGCATAACTTTTTATGAGCAAGATGCAATGGGAATGGTGAATCAAATTCAGAGTACTATGGCAGCCGTTATTCACTTATTTTCCAATAAATTTGTACGTCATAAAGTGTATTATGTCTGTAGGCATAAATGCTAACTGTAAAGTAAACTAAAGGCTGCATGCTTCATTAGGAGTTCTTTAACAGCCTGCTTTTGTGTGTGAGGTATGTTTCAACATACAAATAGCTAGCAACACTTAGTCAACACTTTAATGGAATTCTTTTATTGGTGAACCAAGTCATAGATCTATCTGTTTACCTAATGATAATAGATAATAATCAGATGTGTGTAGAGAAGTCTTCTTTTAATCAATCAAAATGCAGAGGAGAACATAACACTCAGTTGTAGACAGAAGCAGACATGTGCCAAAAATGTACGTCATTGTACACAGGAGATGGTAAAAATTTCACCCCAAAAAGAAATTTAGTGAACTTGAAACACAATAAATTCAAGCAATTTAATATACGGATTCGTTGTAGCGCCCCAAGCAGACCCTGCATCAAAACTTCCCTGAAATTTGGGAAGTTTGGCTATTCACCTAAATTGATTGGAGAGATGGGGCAAATTGTAAAGTCAGTGACCCCTAAGATTTTAATCCTTGATTATACATCACATTTTTGTCAGTGCTCGAATATCTCATATTCCACAAAAGCCCATGCTGGCAGAGACTATTAGGAAAAACTAGGGGTGCTCCCAGTTGGGCTGGCTGAGCCACTCTTGAAATGGCCTCGCTCGCTTTTTCAGTCAGAGAGTTCTGGTCTCCAGTTGAGCAAGGAGCAATTTTGGCACATGCCACTTTTGTCCTTCTTTCTCTGGACATCCAGTCTACGTGGGTGTCTAGAACATAGCAAGGGAAGTGGACCTTCTGCCTTTCCAAATGCTTTGGAATTTTCCTTTGTTTTGAGAGACATCATTTGGTGGTGGGCAATTTCACCAGTGAAGATGGATCTTCTTTAGCCTCACTTCTATTGATGTTCTAAGCGTATAAAATCACAGTTGCTCTTCTCCTGTAAGGACTGTGGCTTCAGTGAAATAAACCAACCCTGGAACAGAGAGTGTGTTTCCTATCACTGGAACTCAAGTAGCCTTCACCAATGCATGATGTGTTGGAGATCCAGGCTGTCATGTTACTTCATGCCTTTTGTTTTCAGGAAATGTGACTGTTGTGTAACATCGATCTACTCTATACATTCATTGTTCAGATTTAATCATTTGAAATCACAGTCCAGGCAAACACTGTTCTTTGTCAATGCCAAATTTTGTAGAGGTCTGGTGTGGGAGTCCAAGCAGTCAGGATACATTTAAATGAAGGATCCATCTTCCCTTTGTTCTTGAGTGATACTTTCTTCTCATGTTTAGATTCAGGTCAGGCCTTACGTGTGCTAATACTGTAAGTGTATTTTCTTTTTTTAATCTTCTGTGTCAACAGAATTGGTCTTTTCCTCATAAATCTATCGATATCACTGTTAAATCTCTTCTACCAAGCCTCATTTTTCTGGCCTCTATCAGAGTGAGTAGTCGTCAGTAAATTTTCTCTTGTACCTTGAATTCCTGAAACCGCATCGAGTCTTGTGATCAGCCAGCTCCTTTTCCGAAGCAGAGACCTCCCTCTTCCTTGCCTTAGTCTCTTCATCCAGTTTCTACCTGTAGCCTTGATGAAAATTGAAGAGATCCATTTATGCATTAGAAATATATTTAATAACACAAAAGAACAACTGTCTTAGTCATGACCTAGCTATGATTGGCGTGGTGTGAATGCTTGGTGCGTTTCAGCAATGAGGCGTGCATTAAATGTTCTGTAATTATAAATTGGGTCTGTTATGCAAAAAGATCTAAGGCAGATTGCTTTCACCATCCAGAGTTTTCAGTGGTGGCTAAACAGCGAATACCCTGCAGCGTGCCTGGATTGGTGTTTCTGTATTTTAATGCAGTAATTTAAAAAGTGGTTGTTAAATCTATGTTCCTACAGTTAAGCTTTGTGATAGCCTGTAACTTTTAATCTAATTACCTACCTGTTACTCACCAACCATTTACAGCACTGCTTGAATCCATAATGTTCCTCTGCAATACTAAATTCATTGGTAGCCTGTTTAATTAAATGATGTCTCACTCCAGCCTAATTCGCTTTTGAAAACTTCCTTGCTACTTCTGCTACGGATTTTCAACTTATGCAATTAGCTGTAATAACCAGGTAGACATTCCCTCTCTGAATGAATGCCTAGCCTTTAACCCAGGGTAGAAGGTGACACCTGACACTTGGGCACAGCCTAGTTAGTAAGTAATCAACCGCTAAACCTTTGAGTTTTGTCATATCTTTAACGCCTCCGAGTTCAGCTGGCGCAGCAGAAGCTTGGCATTTGATCAACCATCTCCACCTACATTGGCATACGCTTGTTACATACTAGCAATGTTCAGATCTCACATGGGGACTACTTCAACCCCTTGCAAGTCACTGTGAGTCTCTCCTTTGACTGTACACAAGGCTGATATCCTCATCTGCTGTAGGTCAGAATTGCCCTTGCTGAACACAATACAAATACAACATTCATATGTTATTAATTAAGATACTGCTTTAGTTTGTGATAAGAAAGGGGTTTTTTCAGTCATAAGGTGTCTTCCATCTTTGAAATGTCAGAATGAAAGGGAGCTACTACTGGGTGACTGGTGATTTAGGTAGAAACTTTTCTTTCCTCTTACTGTATTCCCAAATGTTTATCATTTGTTAACAAATTACATTGAAGTTCCCTATTCAAGAACCACCCTGTTTTCAAATATGATTAGATTAGCAGCATTAATAGTTACTAGGTCACTGGATTATTTTTAGTTGACTGCTAATGTTAGTGAATTTGCCAAAAGCTGACCGGTCAATGAAATAAAACAATGTATGGAAAGAGAAGGAATGTAAGAATGCATTCTTGTTTTTAATCTTCCTGTTCTTTTTTTTTAAAAGTGTGTTTAGATCAGACCATTTGATATGAGAAATCTAGTCTTGCTTGAATTTATATGCAAAGTTGTCACTTATCCTATGAAAGAGTTTGGGGTAAAAAAAGGGACATGAAAATTGTTTTTCTGTGAAAAGTCCGTTAGTGTTTAATTTAAAAACAAATTTCCAGAATCTACCTGGAAGCTGTTGAATTAACGGAAACAACTACCTACATTGCAGATATATCGAAGGCCTTAATTTTAACAGAAATTGGTCCAAAACGTGACCCTGCAACTTTGAAATTGTTCCTTGGTAACATTGAAAGATTGCTCAAGGCCCAAGCACACGGGTAAGATATTTTACAATATATGTCTCACATTTGTGACCAAAAGTCATTAAAAAAAAACAAACAAACAAAAAAAAAAAAACCCCAAGTACGTTGCACGTTTTGTGATCTCGACACGTAGGTTGCAATCAAAGGCATTTTCTGCTTTACGTTACTGTGTCCCCTTCTCGTGGGGTTTAGGGTCCGTGTCATTGGGAGCTCGACCCTGGCTCTGTGCCATCTGGCATCCGGCGCTGCAGATGCCTATTACCAGTTTGGGTTACACTGCTGGGACTTGGCAGCGGCGACTGTCATTATCAGAGAGGCGGGTGGCACTGTGATAGACACTTCAGGTGAGTAAAATACCCTTGTTTTCATCGACTTTTGGGGGGCTGAGTGGCTATGTTGGGGCAAGTTGTGTTACCTCAGTACAGGCCTTCTCCTGTGGCTCTCTCTCTTTTCTAGCAATATTCTGTAGAAACGTCTGTACGCTCCACTAGGCTCTGGCTGGTTATTTGTAACACACTGATGTAATTCCAGCCTGGGGTTTCACCACATCAAAGGTCTTCTGAGTCAAACTGTGTTTCCATGACTTTGAGTAATTCCTTTAAAGCATCAGATTTACAGTAAAGAACTAGCCCAGGAGATTGGTAGATGCACTCAGACTCCAAACTCCCGAGAAAGGAGGACTCTGGGGTACGTGTCTGAACACACATGCCTAGGAACAACTCAGAGGGAGTAAAGGACAGCACAGTCTCCGGATTATTATTTTACTCATTTAGATGGTACGCATCTCGGAGTAATGATTTACTGGTGACCAATATTGGGTACTGTGGAAAGATATGGTGGATTAAGAAGAAGGGTATGCCAACTGAGCTAATTTCTGTTCTATCCCTTCCTGTTGCTGAAAGAAGGGAATATTGCATTTATTGTTGGATACTGAACAAATCTAGACATTCACTGCTTCTGTTGCATACTTCGGCACTGTATCTAGAATTTTCTGAAATCATTTTTTGCCGGAAATTTCCAGGTAGGAGTTGCTGAATTAGGTTGTCATTCCCACCCCAAAACGAGCTACGTATGAAGTTGTTTCAGTGTTTCTGACCCTATCTAATTACAGCATGGTTTATATTTAAGAACACATTGCCTTTTTACATCACGTAAGACAGTTCTCATTAATCCTCTTGTCCTCAGGGGGACCTCTGGATCTTATGTCCTGCCGAGTGATTGCTGCGGGCACCAGAGAGCTGGCTATGTTCATAGCTCAGGAAATACAAACTATTCACTACAGACGGGATGATGAAAATTAAATACTTACAATATGGAGTCTGCCCTCCTGAACTACGTAACTTTTGCAAGATGGGTGGCTTAAAGGGTACGTGATTTCAGCAGGATGCTTTCTGTGGAGATCTTCTGTGTCAAATATTTTTTATAAATTTATTACAATGTGGGAAGGCATAGGGAGATTTTTAAACCTCTAAGAATCATGTTTCCTTTTTAATATGTATCTCTTTTCAGCAGTATCTTTTTTATAAGATAGCATATTTTACTTGTAGTAAATTAGTCTCAAAATTAAGTTGTAATTTCATATCTGTGGGGCTGATATTTAGTCTTTTGTAACATGCAGCTAAAAAAGGAACTTTATTTTTACAGATGCAGATCTCAGGTAAATGAGCTTTAGGACTGTAGTAAGGACGAGTAGTTAAGATGTGTGCCTATAATACCCTTGTTCTATGAAACTTAAGAATGCAATAAAAAGGACATTATTGTTTCCTAACTACGTCATAGCTATATATCCATATATATGTATATGTACATACATGTATGTCTGTGTGTATGTGTGTATATATACACCTATACATGTATATGCATGTATACACACACATACCCGTGTGTGTGTGTGTATATATATGGGTGTCCTGGATGTTTACAGCAATTTAGAGAATGCATAGAAGGAAGCTAATATTGGAAGTTATTTTCAGGTGAAGAGTATAGGTTACTTATGTGATTTCGGTGGGGGCTATCCAAATGGCAAGTAACAGAGCTGATCATGGAAAACGTTTAATGGTTTTACAGACTGTCCAGCTAGGTCTTGTTTCCCTTCATCCCTCTGCATGGGGATAAACCATACTGTCCTACAGGCCTCTGTAAGATATTCAAACCTGCAAACACTTACTACCATAGAGTAATTATAGTTAAAACCAGGAATATTGAACTCCGCTGAGTTATTCACAGTATTAACTATGACACACAGTAGGAGGCCAGCGGAATAGAGCACAGTGTCAAGGAGCTGTTGATTTTAGAGAAACTTTGAGCAGAACAGCAGGATTTGGCCCCTTACAGGCAAGTTATTAAAAAATATGCGCATAAGATATGCTTGCAAAAAGTTGTAAATCACATGCCCTTCTTGCACAAAGTTGTAATCGCACTTTTTGATCAGAGAAACCTGTAAAATCAGTTACATACATTTCCTAAATACACAGTTGTTCTCTATCCTTGTATCTAGCATTGGTTTTAATTCCACCAAGGTGATCATTTCTATTTAGATTATTTTTTAAATCATGAGCACAGGGAAAATACAAGTGTGTCCAGAAAAGTAGTTGAGATGAAATCACTTCTATTTTTTTCTTTAAAAATTGAATTAAAAGGTATCTCGTTTTTGCAAGAGTGTAAATTAAATAAAGGAATGAGCCAAAAAAGTAAGTTGGTTAAAAAATTTTAACTTTCTTGATACACTGCATGTGTAGACTTTGTAAACGTGTTCAGATACCTGCTTAGAACATAAAAAACAAACAGTATTTCAGTATTTTTTAAAAATAACCTTACATGTGTTTCTTGCAATGAAAAATGTTTTTCACTGAATATAACATAAAGTTCTGTGTGATTTCTTGATGCTTTTTTTCACAAGAAATAGAAGTATTGACTGTGTGAAGAATGTCTAAATCCAACTAAGCGTTTAAGAACTGATAGTTCTTACCAGAAAACCAACACTGTCTGTCACAGTGATCAACGTTTTGTCACTGCTCCCTTTTACCGCCCCCCATCTCTTTGCCCCCCCCCCGTTCAGAAATGGAGATTGTAAGCCTTCTGGGGCAGGGACTATAGTACTTTGGCTCTGGGTTTGCACAGTGCTAATAGGATGCGATTCTGGTCCACGACTAGGCACTGAGGTGCTGTAATAATACAAATAATAAATACTAATAGGCTCACTTGTCTCTTATTCACCCTCCTCCCACTTTCTCAGCACTGCAGAGATCCAAGTGACAGATGCGGAGCTTGGTGGCACCGCTCTGATCCCAGGGCACTTAGCTTCGGCAGCCGTGGGAGCAGCCGGGGCTTTACTCGGACTTCTGCCGTGGCCGTAAGCCCGGTAAGGAAGCTTATGCTGGCAGTGGATCAAGTGTGGTGGAAGCTCAGCCCCACTTCATCTGCTCCCCCTCCTCACCCCGTCCCCCTCATCACTCTGGGAGAGGAGTATGGCTCCAGCAAGGTTTCCCAGCAGCTCAGCCTGCTCGTACAAAGAAAGTCTCTGACCCACTTAGGGCGGGTGTGCGCTGGCGTCCCAGAGCTCGTCAAAGCAGGGAAATCTATGCATCGACTTCAGTGGCACGCACCAGCGATTTGCGAAGCCAGGAGCCAAGCGTGGTGGGAAGGGAGAGGTGCAGAAACCCATTCACAAGTTCTCGTTTGTGCCCGGGATGCAGTTTTGGATTTTATTTGGGCTGTAGTTCAAGTGTGCTAAACTGGCATGCGTGTGTGTGGAGCAGCAATCCTGTCTCCCCCACCTCCTCTGCCGCCCGTGTGCCAGTACAAACATTTCTGAACCCTTCCAGTGGACCAGATGAGTGAAGTGATCTGCCTGTAAAGTACCCCAGTAAACAAAAAAGGGATTATTTTACAGACAGATCATTTTCCCAAGCCAATTCAGCCCCTGGCCACCACAAGCAGCTGACTTCAGGCACCAAAGGGGGTAGCGAGGGGGCAGGCAGGACGGCTCCATTCACAGATGGTGCCACATTACGTGAGTTCAAAGTTTTCATCAAAGTACAGCCTTAAAACTATTTGACTACACATATTGACTGAAATAAACTGTACCGGAGTTTGTCCTCCCTTTGTTTTTTCTTGCTAGCCAGACGAAACTTCGCTCAGCATGCGTGTCTGGCAGCTCTCCGTGTGAGCACAAGCATTCATAGCCCAGCTAGTGCAGTACATTAGCCAGAAACTTAAATCCCCCAAAATGCTTAAACACGTGGACTCTTTTCCCTACCAGCTGTTGTAAAATGCGAATATTTTCTGCTACATACATCATGGAGTACATAAGTGCATCTGTAATTAGCCATCCAAGACGGATGAAGATTTTCTCCGTGAACACTGGCACAAAGATGCCTGTGCTCTGAAAAGCAAGTGCTTCCTCTTGTAAGCAAACGGTGCTCAGCTTCCTGGAGCTATCCCAGTTTGTGTCTGCACCCCTCACCGGCTCACTGGTGGAGAACATTTTATACCTCCAGGCTTGCTGGCCTAGTGTCAAATGGTGCTTTCTGCTAGAATAAAGAGCGGAAATAGCTGTAAACTCCAGGAAAATGGTTGGTGGCTGATTCCTTTGCAGTGTGTCTTGCTGAGCTTGTCAGATTTTACAGAGCAAGTATCGGGATGTTTCATACGTGCTGAAGGACTGATATTTTCCCTTTGATTACACTAGCTAATCTCACAGTATTAAAGAAATTTGCATGTATTGGAGCATTTACCTAGGGGCCCACAGGCAGTATTCTCCATATTTCATCTAGAATTTGGTTCCTGTGGGCAATGACTTCAATTAAAGGCTTAGAAGCCTTACGGTGTCCTGGGCTGCACTGGGAGGAGTGTTGCCAGCAGGTTGAAGGAGGTGACCCTTCCCCTCTGCTCAGCCCTGGTGAGGCCACATCTGCAGTGCTGGGTCCAGTTCTGGGCTCCCCAGTACCAGGGGAGAGATAGGCATACTGGAGCAAGCCCAGCAAAGGGCCGCTAACATGATTAAGGGCATCTGACATAGGAGGAGAGGCTAAGAGAGCTGGGATTGTTTAGCCTTGGGCAGAGAAGGCTCGAGAGGATCTTATCAAAGTACATAAATACCTGGTGGGAGGGAGTGAAGAAGATGGAGTCAGACTCTTCTCAGCGGTATCCAGTGACAGAACAAGAAGCAATGGGCACAAATTGAACTACAAGAATTTTGCTTAAACATAAGAAAAAGTTTGTTTGCTTTTTATTTGAAGGGTGACTGAGCACTGGCACAGATTGCCCTGAGAGGCAAGAGTCTCCATCCTTGGAGATACTCAAAACCCCACTGGACACAGCCCTGAGCAACCTGCTCTAGTTGATTCTGCTCTGAGCAGGCAGGTTGGACTAGGCAATCCCCAGAGGCGCCTTCCAACCTCAGCAATTCTGCAATTCTGTGATCCCTCCTCAGTGGCTGTTACAGGACCCTTTGGCAACACTTCTTCCAAGACACAAAGGAAGAAGAAAATATGCATCACCAGCATACAGATGTTAGCAGTAAACAACTGTACCCTAGGACGCCTGGAGATCTAAACTGATCTTCATTGCTTTAAAACTTAAAAAAAGCAAACTGAACAACATGTGCTAAGTAGCACCAGTCTGTAACCAAAAGACTGGAAAACTTCTTTGCAATGCAGCATGACAGTAATGTGACAAGCAGTAGCTCTCTGCCATTGCAAGGCTGTATTGAAAAGTAAGGTACACAGGGAACCTCAGGAATCTGATTTACTTCTTTGCTCCCTTAAAGCCTGGCTTTATGTTAACCTGAGGTAAACCAATACCATGAGTGGAGTAGAATACTGAAAACAAACAGAAATCCCCCTATCCCCAAATAAACTGAAAATAAAGCTCTAATTACAGAGAAATAATTCACCGCCAAGCAGAATGTTGCAGAACAGGATTAGTATGACTAGAAGATATGTCAGACTGAATTTCAGAAAAGGATGTAGTTTCTTTCTGAATTTCATGAAAAAAATCAAAACATCTTCAGCATAAGTGCTGTAAGTACATTTAATTCAACCTATATGCTGAACTATGGAAATGGCCGGGAATATTTAGCTGTGGCTAACATATTGTTCCTTTTTTGCCCAATCCTTAAACATTGTACCCTCTCCACAGCCCAGTCATCCAGTATAAGCCAGTTTTCTCTCTCAAAACCTAACTCAAGTTCACTATTCTCATATGTTCATAAAGGCTCTTAAATATACATTTGCACAGGATCCTCTCACCTGCTTACGAAAGACAACTGCTTCCCACCATTAAAATAAGAAACTGAAATACTGGGAAAGCACATT
This sequence comes from Aptenodytes forsteri, assembly GCF_000699145.1. Classification (NCBI taxonomy): domain Eukaryota; kingdom Metazoa; phylum Chordata; class Aves; order Sphenisciformes; family Spheniscidae; genus Aptenodytes; species Aptenodytes forsteri. The sequence continues at coordinate 2,468,702 of NW_008795863.1, read as the reverse complement.
CCTCTCATTTATCCAGTACATGTTACATTGTTTATCTACTTAAATTGTAATTTCCTTTGGACAAGACGCATGTGCAGAGCAGCACGCAAATTCGGTTTCCAAAGAAAGACTGAAAAATGCCAAACTGAGAAACAATAGTCACACGTGCAGCTCAGGGTGCAGGGGATCCCTGAGTCGACCTTTACCTTCAAGAGCTGCAAAGCTTCCTGGGCTAGATCACAAACATTGTTTTGATAGCTACACAAACAGCTTCAAACAAGGATATATTGTTATATATCCATGAAGCCGTTGCTGCAGCTGGATTAGCTTCAGACTCCAGCTGATCTGCAGCCCTGCCAGAGAGCCACTGCAGCAACCCCCAGCCTGGTACCGTGAAGTGCTGAGGAGCCAATCCTACTCCCATTGAAAGAAATGGAAAAATTCCTATTTACTGCAGTAAAATAGATAAGATCCTATGTTCCAGTGCTTCCACCAACACTTGTTGTCACTCAGTGACATCATACTTCAAAAATGCCCTTTATATAAGTAGTAGGGATTTTTAAAAGAAAACAAAAATCCAAACCCTCAAACAGAAATAAAATGCTTGATGCAGTACCTGAAAACCTGGTTGCACATCTAGCAGAGCTGACACGGCTACTCTTAAAATGACTAGACATTTCCTCTAGCAGCGTAATGTCAGCATTGCCACAGTTCCCTTCAAGCAAGAGATTTTAATTTACTTATCTTTCCTCTGACAAGTATCTTTCCTACTGACAAATCATAGGCCTTTATTATCTTCCTGTTGGCTTAAAAAATAAAACAGATTGTTTGAAACAGTTCCAGTTCCGTGCGTACATCAAGAACAGAGCTCGCTCTTAACACAGAGCCACCTGCTGACAGGCAAGTATATTCATTTTAAATCCTTAAAATCAGAACTGGTTGGTGTTCATATCACATGTTGATAATTAGAAAATAATGAATAGAAAATATGTAAGTCAGTTTTAACCAACAGAAACCTTTTACTCCTACCCACGTTGAATTTGGACTGCTGCCTCTGTTTCCTAGAAAACAACAGTTCTTGGCAATTTTTTTTCTGGCTCTTTATCTGTATAAAATACAGGGCTTTGAGGGAGAGAAGTTAAAAAGCAGGTCATTACAAACAAACATAACTATGCAGCAACACTGTTGAATCTTTAAACATTTGTAAATCCACACAGATACTACACGTGATATTTGAGAGAGATGCCTTTTGGCAGTTACCAACACTTCTGGATTTTAATTTCAGAGGTGGGCAAATTTCCATTCACCCCGATTCTGTTCAGTAGTGAAATGAGCTGCCAAAGCCAGAGGGCAAGCAGCACGGTGTGACACAGCGTATCTCTGACCAGCATCGGGATCAAAAACGCCTAATGGAGTGGTTGGCTCTGAAAGACATGGTCAGTCTGGAAGTTTTAAACTGGCCTGTTTTCAGACTGATTATTCAGTCTGTTCTGCCTCATGCACCTGGGGACATTTCAGGTGCCATCACCTGTGTAAGCCTGAGAGGCTATGACAAAACACCTGCATTCAATCCCTTTTTAAAGCAAACAGCCAGTGCACATGCTGGTGTATTAGGGGGCAAGTACATATGATGGCTTAAGGCCATGCAAAAGCAGAATATTTTCTGCAAATCCTGATCACTGTGTTTCTTAATTTCTGCTTAGAGTTGTATGAAGAAATGAGGGGCGTGCATACGCGAGACCCTTAGGTATCTGTTTATTTCCTTCTCAGGGTTGTACAGAAGCAGTCTAACAAAATCTGATGCGGTTATTGATCTAGCAACATTTGATCCCTTCCTGCTCTTGTTGTCCTGAAATGCCTCCGGTGTGACTAGCAGACGGCTGCTGCCTGGGGCTGCACCTGGCTGTCTTGCCACCCTGCACCGCCTTGCAGCTCAGGGCTTGGGGAGCTGTAACTTGCCCTAACTTGAGTCCTGCCCATACACAAAAAAACCCTTTCCTAGACTCAGCCGGCCTGGCTTGCCAACAGAGGGCAGTCCTACATTGGGATGGGTTTCTGTCCCCGTGCACTCAGATCCACGCGTGCCTGTGCTGCCTGCTGGATGCACGCTGGCCATGCTGGAGTTCCCCCATCCGTCCCAGTCAGCCGGCCAGGGCAAGCGCCAGACGCGCTCCGCACCTCTGGCATTGCCGATGTGCTGCAATACCGGAGCACAAAAGCAGCGCTTTAAAACCTCACCCTACGGCTCTCCTTGAGCGCCGTGAGAGGAATTAACTTCTGTGCACACATCTCTCGGGTTAATGCTTGCATAGCCTCTGTCAAGCAACACATCGGCACTGCATACTTAATGCTTCTAAGAGTATGTGTTAGGAGGGAAAGACTAAACACATAATCTAAGACAGAAGGGATTCATTCTAAGGGATCATGGGTCTACACGTACCCACTGTAAGAAGCAAAATGGACATCTGACACTGATAGGGAGGAGCCAGCATCACAGAAAGGAATGTGCTATGCAGAAAAGCCTATTAGATATGAATATAGTTAATATGTGGAAACAGGTAAGGTGCTTCAGTCAGATTTGTGGAGATAGCATGAAATACGACCAATCTCAACAAGTCTAAAACTTGTTGCTGTCCCAGGGACAGCAACAAGTTTTAGACTGAAACGACAGATTGGCCTAATAAAGTGTGTCTCAAAGCAGAAGCAAGGAGGCAGCGTCTGGGAGATCTCAGCAGGGGTGGCCAAAGCCTTCACAAGACACCTGCAGCCGAGAGCCTTTGAGAATCCACTCTGAGCAGACCCAAGCTCCCAGGTCTGCACTCAGCCCAAACACAGCTTGCTCATTGATCTCTTCCAGGGGATGCAGCTCAGAAGGCAGCCAGAGCACACATTTCAGCTGGATCCCTCATCCCTACGCTTTCCCTAAAAATTGAACTTAATTGGCATAGAACTCATAGAGTTAAAACACGCTGACCTTTTACCTTGGATATGCTTATGGCAGTATATTGTGCATATAAAAGTACAGCTTGTTCTCTCCCCAGTAGTCCCCAAGAGTGACTACATCAGCATTGCTTTCTTCTTTAAAAACAAACAAAAAAACCAAACCCAAAACATTCAAAAATGATGAGTGGGCCAAAGCTTAGCTGAGAAAGTTGTTGAGACAGAGGCCTTGGCTGAGTGTCCATCAAAATCAATAGGAATCTTTCCATTTACTTAATGGGCTTTGACTGAGCCCTAAGTGAAGGGGGCAGGGGGAAGAATCTGTGCTGATTACCCACTAACAAAGAAGTGTTTGAAATAATCTGCTGCCATCTGTCTTTGTTTTGCTAACCCACTCAGCTGGGCCTGAATGGAAAATCCATCAGATGAATAGAGAATTAATTATCGCAAGAGCGATCCGTTTGCATTTCTCACCTTCCGCCAGAACTACCCCTATTGACCATGTGGGAGATTTCCTTGCATAATTACAACAAACCACCATGAAATTAAGAGGCTACAGCTGTTACGTACGAATGTATATATGTCATGCAAGTTATAAAAATAAGTAGATTATTTCAGCCTCAAAGAGCTGCTATAAGATTTCTGTTGTATTCAGACGGGCCAATAACATTATCTGGGTTTGGGGGTAGAAAGGAGTTTTAAGTCTCTTTTAATAAAAGATTGGTAACATTTCATGTGATTGCTCAACTGTCTCCAACTATATGGATATGGAGCTGATTATAGGAATCTAATGCCATCGCATGCAGTGTTATACGTGTATATGTCTACCTGGGGGAGAAAAAGGAATGACACCACGGAGACGAGAAAAGCTATGGAGGACCAGATTATTGGATCCATTCTAACAGGAGGACAAATCCTCTTTTTAGAGTAACCACCTATAAGCAAGAGTACAGAAGCTTAGCAACAATCTGATAAATCGGTATTTGGTCAGCGTTGCAGAGGGAAGGAGGGGACACGTTTGACCGCTTTTTTAGGGGACATGAAGTCTATTTCTATGGGAAGGAGTGGCATGCACAACACAGTCTGTGACTCCAGTGACTCCGAGCCAGTGGGACACATATCTACGCAAAAGCACTTCAGCCATTTGCTCTCACTGCAAATACATAATTGTTTATCAGGCTCCTAACCTAGCAAAACAACTGGAAAGATAACTTCTCTGGCAACTCTTCACTAGGCAATGATACCACACAGAAAAGTTACAGCTCTTCTTTCCATTTCCTCCAGAGGTGGAGGAATACTTCAACCATATATTTACATTAATCCCCCTACCAGTTGATCAAGGGTGAAGTTTTTTTCCATCAGAGAGCACTATCCTTTGCCTAGGGTGAAATAGTCTCCTTCTAAGTGAATGTGTTTTCCTGAGACCATCACAATTCATGATCAACTAAGATGATCTGTAATGAATAGGTCTTCAGATTCCAGGGAATTACTTTGGGTTTAGTCACACAAAAAATGGGCACATGTACAATTGAGGTCCACAGAATGTTTTGGGGTACCTTCCCGAAGCATCCACAAGATTTTACTGACTCCGACTCCAAAGAAATCACTTCCTAATTTCAGATTTGCAGAAGACTCAAGCAGTAGTTATAATTTCCTCAGCATACTATGTTTTACAGACAAAATGAACTTTACAGGAGTTCAGTGGCATTTCAGGAGAGATTAATTTGTATGACATGCATGTCCAAAGGTGACAAAACAATGATAAAGTATTTAACCTTGGTGACTCATGTGGAGGAAGCTTGTGATCTTTGCTGCGTGAACGTAGCTGTAACCATGTTTTTTGAACCTCCTGGAAGTCAGCAGAATGAGTGACAATCCAGACTCATGCCTGCTCTTTGGCTCCAAAGTTACTCTGCAATAAGGCGTCACAGGAACAGTCATTCTCAGTCACTCGTCATGGGAGCATGGGTGAATATGACAGTGGATATTCCAGCTCTGGATATGTTTAAGAGCTCTCCTATCAGGTCTGCAGTGGTAGTAATATGCCCCGAGTATCTGTCAGAAAGAGAATGGCTCAAATCAGGTCTGCAGTGGTAGTAATATGCCCCTAGTATCTGTCAGAAAGAGAATGGCTCAGATGTGACCTTGAGATAAGGCTGGCAGCCCCGTATCCTCAAGATGTTCCACTTGCTTCATTTCAGAAAGAGAATGGCTCAGATGTGACCTTGAGATAAGGCTGGCAGCCCCGTATCCTCCTCAAGATGTTCCACTCGCTTCATTTCAGAAACTAAGCAAGACTGAGCCAGGTGCTACTTGAATGGTAGCCCACCAGGAAAACATGCCCGGTTGGAGCAAAGTGATAAATGGCATAATTTCTCAAGAATCATCCAGACTTCTTATCAATGCTCACCTGCTCTAGCCTCACCATAAGTGAAAGGGTATAGTAACTTCATGCTCTGAAGTGTCGTGACCCACACTAATTGGGTTTGTCGGGCATATTACCCAACGGCCAGAAGTCAAAACCAGCAAAGCCAGAGCCGAGGGGTGGACAGTCCAGGAGACAGCTACATGGGCTAGGGCCGGTGGGGGAGGCACAAACAGAAATCTGAGGTTGTGAGGTGGGAGAGGACAAGGACTTTGGAGCCAAGGTGCCTGGGGGCAGGAAGCTGCAGTTGAGCGGTGGTAGAAAGCGAAGGGTGAATAGTGAGGCTCAGTCGTTCAGATCTGGGAACTACCGACCTTACGGCATAAACCCGTTCCGCTCCTTCTGCAGCCTGACCCACCTAAAGGCAAGCCTGAGGGAAACCAGTGAGTGTTGGGGTGCACCACAGGCAAACCCAATGGCTAACAACTACTCCTATTCCTAAGGGATTATAAAAGACAGCCACACACATATGAAAATAGTCGCAGTGTAAAAAAAGACCTGTTAGAGTCTGAAGGCTGACTGTGGATATTTTGCAGCAGGGATGGGTACAGAGGCAGGCCAGCTCTGGTCAGAAGGCATTTGGCTCCTAAGTCAGGCTTGGACTCCAAACTAGGTCTGACAGTCACTTGACTTTGAGAGCTCCTGCAGCTTACCAAGAGCCTTTTTATCCAGAGAGCGAAAGTACCTGAGCAGAATCCAAAAGCAGTAAGTCATAGCAATATTTTTCTCAGTCTGTTTCAATCTGTGGTCCCTAAAAATTTCCTAGTGGAGCTGCTTTGGAAATTTCATGTGCCCATAGATTACTGTGTAGCATCTATGAATCTAGTTCCTGTTTGTGCATCCCTTAAAAATGACTGATCAAGCTCAGAGGTCAACACATCACAGGCTGAAACACATTGATTCAAATGCAGTGGGACCCTCAGGAAGGTCACCCATTAAGCTGTCTGACTAGTATTGCCTTAGTCTCTATGTTTTGGACAAAACCAAAATACAGTAATTGCTATTTTTAATTAAACTTTGAAAGCATGCCGTATAAGACATAAACTAGAGATACTACTTGTCCAAGAAAATTTTTTAAATCTCCTTTTTAAATTAATTGGTGCAGCTACCAAAGAAGCGTGAGCTCTGGGGGTCAGTAGTTCTGAAGTGTTGCCTGGAGTCTGAAGCTCTTCAAGATCTGCTATAAAAATCATAACATCGCTGTGCAGCTATGGGACAATTCCACGCTTGATAGCCTCTCATTTTGTGGCAAAAAGCCTCATAAAATAAAATCTAAATGCTTATAAAATAAAAATTCATATTTCTTTCTGGATAATATTTTCTTTTCTTCCTGTAGGGAGTATCACTAAACAACAATAAACTGTAAAGATGTTAGAAAAAAAAAATTAACAGTGATTTAGTTTTATTTGGAGCTTATACATTTTTGAAGTTGCAACTTTTGAAGTGTAAAATAAAAGATTTCAGATTATCCTTGGCACGATCAGAATAAACAAATATTAATTTTCCAGTACATTATCTTCAATAATGAATCTCATGGGCAACATTTCTGCTTTTCATTACTGCTGTCACAATGTAGCTCTCAATAAATCAGCTTTCAGCTAAATGCTGCCCACAAATATCTGCAATTCACTCACATGTACAGTATTGCAAAGGGGGTAAATGAGGGCAAAGCCTGACCTTCTGATTTTAATATCCTGTCTAACTATAAAACATCTAAATTTACATTTGTGTTTGAAGAATTTCACACCACTGAAATATTCTTGGCAGGGTATTTTTTCCCATGTATACAGCACGTGTCCATCCATCAACACTGTCCTTATCCCATTGTTAAAATCACTGAAAACCAAAAAGGAACAAAATAAAACAAAATACCCAGCCATGAAATCTCATAATGAAGAACATTTTTCTGGGCCCGATGGTTCATTGCAGCGAAAGGTTAGTCTTTTGTTCAAACAGGGCTTTCAACATCGGAATCTTTGCAGGCCACAGAACCATTTCCAGCCAATTACAGAGGATTTTAATCAGTACCAAAAAATGTTCCCAGCTTCTTCCACGTAGCCTTGCAGAGCCCCGAGATCACCTTTAGGAGGAGCCTCATCCCCTCCTGTACAGCTAATAAAAACACTAGGTGGCTCCTGCAAAGCTGTTAGGCATTATAAAATACAGTTTCATTAAGAAAGATTCTGAAAAAGATGGAAAACGATAAAAAGCAACCTCATGAGATCTTTTACTCCACAGTCTTATCTCAAAATAATTAGCTGTATCTAAGCCTTCCGTGTCAGACGCTCGTCTAATTTGGTCTTAAAAACTTTCAGTGATGGTGCAGTAGTGGTTAACACAAATATTAAGAATGAACAACCAAATCTTTAACATGAACAGCCTGACAGAAATAAAGCAGAACCAAAGGCAGTGGACATGGTAGAAATCTCCTGAATAGTAAAAGCAGTTTAGAAACAAGCATCGTTATTTTGAGGACACATTGAAGAATAGAAAGTTGGGTCTCTATGGAAGGGATAAGAAATAATTAAATTTACTTAGGGGTGGTCACAAGAGTGGTTCTAACAGAAACCCGGATCAGACTTAGCTGAAAACAGGAAAGGGCACAATGGCTGAACAGGTTAGCTTTTGCAAATCTAAGCCAACACTTGTAATCTGTTACCTTTGTTGCTAACGCTGCTGTAAGTACATCTGTTCACTTCGTGCACTCCCCTCTTAGGTCAAGGAGGCAAGATCCAGAAACACTTTATTCTGCATTAATCTCGCTCATGTAATTTGTCAGAGTTTTGAGAAACAGCAGGAATGTCCAAATTGATCCTTGGTGTCCTGATTTGTCCTTTGTGTCATTTGAAGACTGGCCCAAGCAATGTCTGCGTCTAATTGACCTCACATCTTCAGTAGGCAACCGATCCCAGCACCTAACAGTCACCTTAGAGTTGAAATGTTTCTTAAGGGACAACTTAATTCTCCTTTTCTGCAGGTTAAGCCCCTGTAGGCATAAAGAAAATTTTATTCCATTCCTCTTCACGGTGTTCTCTAAAATCATTGAAGCCCATGATTCACATCTCCACCCAATCTTCCTGTTTCCCAAACTACACAGCCTACATGCCATGTTTTCCAGATCTCTGATCGTTCCCGCTTTCCTCTGGGTTTGTTCCCATTTGTCAACTTTTTTCTTGAAGGGTGGTAAGGAAGACCTGGCCTGATACTGCACGCTCACCAATGTGAAGTTGCACACAAAACTACTTCAAGTGCCTTCTCCTCCCTGTTAAACATGCCATGTGCAGACATTTTTTCATTGCAATATGACCCCTGTGAGGAGTGACTTAAGCAAACTTGTTTAACTTGCACTGCAATGGACAAGTAACACGTATGGAATCAGTCACTGCACCTCAGCAAAGGGACAGTAAGACAGTAATTTAGTAAGAGGGATTATCACACTAGCTTATTTAACTCCACCTCCAGTGTTCACTCCCTTCAACATCAGCCACGTACTCTGTCCCCTGATGATTAATGTTTTCAGTGATCACTGAAGCAAAACGTTGTTAAGCATTCTGACCTCCTCACCTCAACCCACGGTTCATTTTCCCTCCCTGTAAAAGAGTGGGATGATTCTGCCTCTTACAGCTAGTGTCCTTATACTGAATGTTATCTTGTCACATCCGTTTTTAACGAGATCTCATTTTTTGCCTTGGCCTGCCAGATTTGGCTCATGCTACTGTTTTATACTCTTCCTCAGTAGGTTCTGCACACATCTCATCTGTACGCTGTCTTGCTGATGTTCAAAGACACTTCTTTGCTGAGGTGCCCAGCTCCTAGGTCAGTGATTTTACCCATCTGATGGCTTTACTGCTGCTGGCTCAGAAAAAAGGGAGTATTAGTGCAGCTTGTGAAACTACAGGTAATACCCTTCTCTCCTTACAGATCAGGACAGACTTCAAAAGGACATGTTTTTCCTGTTACTCTTCAGTCAACAGCTGCGTTTGTATTAGTTACGACAACTGCCATCCAAGTTGAAGCACTAACGTTGCTGGAGGAGCATGTCCTTGCAAAACACACTGTCCCTGCCTTAGAGCTGTGGCAGGCTTTGCACCGGGCATGTCACCTCAGGGGGCTGCTTGGCAGTGGCTGCGCTGGTTGGATGTCTCTGCAGACACCTCTGGGAAGAGGCACATGACCAGAGGAAAGCTGAGCTTCTGCAAGACCAAAATTTCCATCTCCTCCAGACATTTGTGCCCCAGCCTGTTCAGAAAAATCCTTAAAGCTACTGCAATTTCCATATGATTTCTAAGGGGCACTCTCCTTTCTCTTCTACAGGCAGAGGTAGGAAGAGACAGACCATCTGACAAAACATCTTCTCCTTCTCCCCTATTTTCTCCCTCCACAGCAGGAAAAGCTGCAGTATATACACAAGTTTTCTGACAGTAGAGAAACATTTGGTAAGAATTCCTTACAAATGCACCACTTTGCATAAATTACTTCAGCTGTGGCCCACAATCAACCACAAGATATAAATCGAGGGGAAAACAGGCTGTTTGGAGTCCAGTGCTCAGAGAACTATTTACTGTTCCCCATTTCCTGCTGTCCGTCACGTATTGTCAGGGACAAATTGCAGAACTGTAACAAAACTAAATGTCATAGAAAGCAGGAAAAGAAGGGGTTAACATATGAGAACGGTCTCCACATACCTGCAAGCCCTAAGTAGCCTGAGGAGGAAGAGATAAAAGCGTGGGCTCAGCTTCTCAGTGGGAAGTTTGTTGGTCTAAGCTTTGCTCTGAGGAAAGGAGTCATTTACTCCACCAGGCTGGGAAGAAGGTGCCAACCAAGAAAACAATTTGCCCTGGACTAAAAGGGTGGATTGGTTGTTTTTTAATAGCTGATAAGGGCCCCAAAGCCAAGGACTGAAGACATCTAGCAGGTGTCAGCCTGCCTGCTAGAGAAGCCTGGAGAGTAAAGAAATACTGTGAGCAGCTCTTCCTGCCCTAAACAGGCTGGCACACAAAAAACAACCCAGGCAACCAGGTAACTACCTATTCCTGACCCTGGGGGTAACCTGAGTGCTGGCGGCAAGGGTCTCTGGAGTCTTTCCCTGATCAGCAATGACAGGGTTTCCTGGTGCAGGTGCTGGCCCTAGGTCAGGCTGTTGCCCGAGAGCCAGGTTCTGAGGCTCCTGGCTCTGTTTTCCCTGTGCAATAGCGATTGGACAGCTCTGAGAAACAGAACCTGGTTTCAGAGCCAAAATATACTGTATTCGTGCCCACAGGCATACATAAAAAGGAAAAACCACCTTTGTACCTGCTCAGTAAACAGAAGTCACTGCTCCCCTGCCAGTAGGAATAACACTAATTACCTCCACTGAAGCTGCTGTGTACATTAATCCAAGCTGTAAGCTTATTCACAGGCTCTAAAATCAGAAGCTGAGACACTTAATCTGTTGATTTGCTCTAATGCTGAGAGGCTTCAAATGAGATTGGCTTCCACTGTTGCTATATTAGCTGTAACTAGCTAACATGTAGTATGTAACTCGGATACACACTAAAAATCCTTCTTGCTCCTCTCCCAGGTAAATCATACGGCAAAACGCACCTGAAGAACTATTCCTTCCGGAGTGCGGTATCTCGCACCTGTTATTACATCCCCGCCACTGACGCCGTTTGTGCTGCGGACAAGCTTTAAACTTCGCTGAGGCTCCGCGCCGCCGTGACAAGCTGCTTGGGGCGGGTTGTCTCAGCAGCGCACCCCCCCCCTGCTTCCCCAGTCCGCCACCTGAGCTCGGCTC
>NW_008795863.1:2454670-2455663 GCF_000699145.1 Aptenodytes forsteri | reverse complement strand
CATTTACTCCACCAGGCTGGGAAGAAGGTGCCAACCAAGAAAACAATTTGCCCTGGACTAAAAGGGTGGATTGGTTGTTTTTTAATAGCTGATAAGGGCCCCAAAGCCAAGGACTGAAGACATCTAGCAGGTGTCAGCCTGCCTGCTAGAGAAGCCTGGAGAGTAAAGAAATACTGTGAGCAGGAAGACTGCCCTAAACAGGCTGGCACACAAAAAACAACCCAGGCAACCAGGTAACTACCTATTCCTGACCCTGGGGGTAACCTGAGTGCTGGCGGCAAGGGTCTCTGGAGTCTTTCCCTGATCAGCAATGACAGGGTTTCCTGGTGCAGGTGCTGGCCCTAGGTCAGGCTGTTGCCCGAGAGCCAGGTTCTGAGGCTCCTGGCTCTGTTTTCCCTGTGCAATAGCGATTGGACAGCTCTGAGAAACAGAACCTGGTTTCAGAGCCAAAATATACCGTATTCGTGCCCACAGGCATACATAAAAAGGAAAAACCACTTTTGTACCTGCTCAGTAAACAGAAGTCACTGCTCCCCTGCCAGTAGGAATAACACTAATTACCTCCACTGAAGCTGCTGTGTACATTAATCCAAGCTGTAAGCTTATTCACAGGCTCTAAAATCAGAAGCTGAGACACTTAATCTGTTGATTTGCTCTAATGCTGAGAGGCTTCAAATGAGATTGGCTTCCACTGTTGCTATATTAGCTGTAACTAGCTAACATGTAGTATGTAACTCGGATACACACTAAAAATCCTTCTTGCTCCTCTCCCAGGTAAATCATACGGCAAAACGCACCTGAAGAACTATTCCTTCCGGAGTGCGGTATCTCGCACCTCTTGTTATCCCCCCCCCGCCCCTGACGCCGTTTGTGCTGCGGACAAGCTTTAAACTTCGCTGAGGCTCCGCGCCGCCGTGACAAGCTGCTTGGGGCGGGTTGTCTCAGCAGCGCACCCCCCCCCTGCTTCCCCAGTCCGCCACCTGAGCTCGGCTC
>NW_008795863.1:2454186-2454427 GCF_000699145.1 Aptenodytes forsteri | reverse complement strand
TTTCTGTCGGCTCCGGCTCTTCGGGAGCAAAGGGCGGTTTCCGCGCGCGGTGTGAGGGCTAGTCACAGCGGGCGGGGGGATTAAATCTGATGGACGCTAGGTGGGAGAAGCAAGCAGGCATGCTCTCGCAGCCTTTCAAGCCTCAGATGAAGTTCTTCTGAGGGAGGTGCAGGTAGGAGCTTTGCAGGTTTAACTCCTCTCTGAGGTGCGACGGCCGGGAGGCGTTCACCTCCCGGCGGTG
>NW_008795863.1:2426497-2454128 GCF_000699145.1 Aptenodytes forsteri | reverse complement strand
CAGGAGCCGCTTCCACTCGGTGGCAACGCGGCCGCGACTGCTGGCCGTGCTCGCGTTTCAGGTGTGCTAAGCGCGTCCGTAAAGGTGTAGTTCTGTATGCCACTCAAAAATGCATCTAGTTCTAGCTGCGGTTCTGATATCTCTACAGTTCGTGTTTTAGCAGGGAAACCATGTCTGCAATCTGGTCGAACCCGAAGACTCCTGACTAATTTCTGACTTTTTTTTTTGCTTCGCTGTTACTGCCGTTGTCATTTGCCTGTGAACTCTAACCTAAAAATCAAACTGTGCCATATTCTGAAGCCACTCGTGTTGTGCAACGTTGATTTTTGAGTGAGGCTGAAGACCGTTGCACCACATTCTTATACAAACATAAGAGGCATATTGCAAACAAAGATAAAGGGTGAAATATGTGTACAGGGCTCAAACAGGCTTTTAATCCCTGGGTTCTCCTAAAAAAAAAAAATTTAATTCATCTGTCCCACCAGCCTTGACACTACACTGAATGCTTGGGGCAGTATCTGCAAGTCCCTCTCTAGCAGGTTGTAGTTATACAAAACAAACCGGACAAGATGCTAGAATTTGAAGATATTTGCTCTTTCCATTATGAATGTATTTTTGTGTTTTCCACTGACGTAGGATCCCTCTCTCCTTTAGGGAAGAGCTAGGACTTAATCCTTTTGACTTTAAAGAATAATAAAACAGTAGTGGAGTTGTCTGTATCTAACATGTCACTCAACTTTCTAATAAAGCTGACTGCACCTTAGTATGTTCCTTTCCTCTCCGCTGCTTGTTTTCAGACTTAGCTTGATCAGCTTTTAATAGGAAATTATTTTCAGTAACTTCAATCTAGCAGAGGAATTCCCTGCATCAGGAATCGGTTTGTCTGGTTTCTGAGGACAGCTGCAGCAAAAAGGGATCTTTCTAGGAGCCCTGAACATAGGCTGGCCTGTTTGAGTCTGTGGCCTTTGTGTGTGTGGGGAAACAAAGGAAAAAACCAAGCTTTCAGCAATAGGCCCAGAAATGGAAGTGTTCACACTCTGTTTATCTGGCTTTTTTTAATCACACTGGCTTTTGTTTCCTAGTACTTCTTGTTAACTGAAACCTCAGCCTGCACTGGAGCCCAGACTCACTGCTTCATAAGCAGGCTTAGTTTAAAGACGATATTGAGTGGTTTTATTGAAATGTAGGTGAAATGGCATCACTGTTAAACAACTACCTAAGACTTGGACTCCTGTTAAGTGACTGTCTGGGGGAGCTAATAAAAGTCCTGGTTTATTAATCTGTTTGTTTTTTTTCTCTGACTTTTTACGTCGGATAGAATTAGGCAGCAGTGTGAGGTGGTTGATCTTGAATCCTGAAGAAACTTCTGCTCAGAGCTGCGAAATATAGCTTGTATAGTTGGCTGTGCTAATGTATGAGGTGAACCCTGCTAGCTCAAGTCCTGCCCATGAGCTGTGCCCCTAATGCTCTTCCTTCTGTATCAGGATGTGTGTTTTGGCTTTTTTCCTTATGCTTTGTCTCTTGTGAATGACAACTTGGCTTAAGTAATGGGAAAGAAAACTGTTCAACGGGACTGGTATTTTCTGTCCTTGCAAAAAAAAAAAAATTTATCTTGGCAGTACTGTCATATATACCACTCAAGTAACTATTCTATGTGCTAGTTTTCAAGTGTATGAGAGGGAACGGGATGTAACTAGCTCTGAAAGCATTGTCTCTTGAATCCTGAGCGTTGTGCTTTCTAACATCAGGGTGCCCTGTGGAGTCACCAGCCCCGAAGTAGATGAACAGGCTTCATATCTGATGAAAAGACTCGAGTGATTCAGAATGGGAGCTGCCCACGGACCAGTGGGGTGATCGGGGGACTATTAACTTAGTGAAGAGATTAACAAACACACCCTGTCATAGCACGCTTCCCTTCTGTGGAGCTTCAATGCCTTTGTCAGTGCTAACTCTGTCAACTTGTCCTCCTCCCTGCTCTTGACCCTTCTGCAGGAGGAAGGTGCTTATTAGCTCTTTAATTTGAAACAGTGCCTGTCTCCCGAAAACCATACTGACTGCTCATCTTCACCAGCTTTGTTAGAGGAAGGAGAGAGATTTCCACCAGCCATGTGTGTATATATGCAAACTGTTGAAAGCCGGGGACCTAGGGTTTAGACAGCACTACCAAGAAGGTATTAGCTTGAGCTAGAATAAAACTGTTGAACATCCCCCTCATTTAAAAAAATAACACTGAGGAGTTTTTGAGGAAGGTAAACTTTAGCGTACAGAGGAAAGGCAATAGCCCGAAGCCCTGTAGAAGAGCAGTTCAGAATGAGAGCAGGAAATAAATTAATTACTGAAACTGTCTGGCCAGTCACAAAAGTGACTTTCTGTGCATCCCAAAAATATGATTAAAGACCAGATAAGAGGTTTGGAAAAGATAGTTATTCTCCCTGGTCAATATGGACTTGCACAAAAGGTGTGACTGGGACATTATTAGTTGAGTAACTTTATATCACTTCATCATTGTTCTAGGAATTCCCGTATTCACTCTCTGGCTGCAGAAAGAGACTGCCAGTTCCCTAACTCCCCTCTCTGTGAAAGGGTCTGAGAATAGATTTTCCTACGTAAAGCTGATCTTTTACACCTATGTGGGGGAACAAAATGGGGATGCATCCCTTTCCCACCCCTGTGCAATTCAGTATTAAGGAGCAAAAGGTATACAGGGGATAAAGTCCAGGAATGTGGCAGGCAAAATATTGTCTCCCTTTAAAAGACTTGTTGGACATCAGTTCTTTCCAGGTGTCATGCAGAGGGTGATTTTTGGCAAGCTGGCTATTGAATTAACCAATGTAATTTGGCAGCAAAAAGCTGTCACTAGATGTGGATGGCAGCAGGTCTGTACCTTGGTGTGGGAGTAGGCAGTTACCAGTCTTATGTGCTCAGTTTACCTAAGGCAACCTAAACAGTCACTATTAAAACATGTGATTGCTCAGGAAAATTTAAAACCTCTTTCTAAAAGCGTTTGAATTCTTCCAGCCTCTCTGGCAGCCTGCTCCAACACTATGCATTTACGTACTTTGATCTTAATTTTCATTTCATTTGACTTCTTTTGATACATTAGGGCACAAACAAGTCTTATTTTGTGATTTTCAAAACTAGATAAAGTTTTATAGGCTGTAGATACTATTTACTATACTATTACTATAAATGCCTTGGCTGTTTGGAAGTCAAGCATAACTATATCGAAAAGCTCCACTTGTGTTCTGGTGCTAGGTGTTTTGAATATGGATAATAAGTTCAGTCTTCCTAAAGCAAACTCAGATCTTAACACACAAGACTACTTTCAACTAATTATTTATCTCATTGAGTGTTTATCTTGCAGGTAAAGAGAATGATCTAAGTGGCTGAATGCAGTAAGAGTGGCTGCCTTTCTAATTCAGTGTTTAAAAACCTGTCAGCCTCACTGTAATTGTGACCTTGACATCAGCTGAGCTAGAGGTGGCCCACATCTGCTTGAAATGCTTTTAATTTTAGAAGTGTTTTCAAATGTCACCGGCAAGAGAAAGTTCAGAGACAACATGTCTGTAGGGCTATGTAGTATTTAGTTTTGAAAGCAAGCTCCATGAGTGTAATGTGACCTGTGAATTACTTGTATAATGTGCTTATGTCACTGAACTCAACAACCCTCCTCCTTCTCACAGTACTTGACATGACTATTTCTATAACTATGCTGATTTTTTATTTGTCTTAGATCTTTGGTATCCATGGGAGCATCTGTGGGAGCAGTAACAAAACAGACCCTGTTCCCTCCTCTCATGCCTGCAGGGCGACCTTTCCGTGTGTCGAATGCCTCCCGAAGCAGCCGGAAAGGAATTGTTGCAAGCAGTCTGCAAGAGCTCATCAGCAAGGTATAGCAAACATTCCTGCTCTGGCTGAAACTTATAGTGAAGTACAGTATCACAGAAAGGCAACCCACAGACTCTTGTTCTTCTGAAAATCATTACTAGGGAAGTTCAGGAGAATATGTCAGATAAGCAAGTCTTAATATGAAACAATGTGCCCTCTTTTGAATGCTAAAATCTACTGGGTTTTTTGCAGACTTTAGATGCTTTCCTTATATCTGCTGGAATAGTTACTCTGGTTTTGGAGGAAGATGGCACGGTTGTGGACACAGAAGAGTTCTTCAAGTCCCTGGATGATAACGTACACTTCATGGTTCTAGAAAATGGACAGAAATGGACACAAGTAAGTGTTGACTGCCTCTCTCTCACTTGCATAGAAGTGGATGGAAGAATGTTTGTGGCTGCTAAAATTATTGGAAAGAGGGGAGAAGAGGAAGAAAACTTCGCCTAAGGAAGGCAAGGTATCAACTCCTTGTTGAGCCTTCCTGGATGACAAATCAAGTTAATTTTTTTGTCCCTTGCTTGGACATACAATTGTTGGCAAAGATCTGCCAAGAATTAAAATGAAACATTGCAACTGAAGAGAATTAGAGGGGAAATCCCCTGCTTTTGGAGAGCCTCAGAAATAACTTTGTTCTTGAGCCTTTTTGTAACATAAAGAAAATTAGGACTTGACAGCATGAAGTTAAAAATACGTCTTTAAAGGTTAGCTTTTAGAGGGGGAAAAAATGCCCAAATTAAGCAATGTAAAACAGGTTTTGCCTTGTGAATGCAGTAGTGGTTTAGTGAAGGTTAGAAAAATGCCTGTGTTTAATCTTGCAAACAGCTAAAAGTTGTCATCAAAACCTAATGTTAATCTACATGCTTCAAGATATTTTAAGAACTATTAAGATTGGCTAGCTTTAGCCTTCTAATCATATCAACTCTGTGTCCAATTTGTGGTTTTGTGGGGGAATAGTCACAGAATCATAGAATAGTTTGGGTTGGAAGGGACCTCTAAAGGTCATCTAGTCCAACCCCCCTACCGTGGGCAGGGACATCTTCAACTAGATCAGGTTGCTCAGAGCCCCATCCAACCTGACCTTGACGTCACCTGTACATTAACAAGATAATGTCAAACTCCTAATTGTCTTTCCATGAAATGGTTGTTGCTAGAAAGCTAGCATCAAAAGTTCTTCTACCAGGTGCAGAGCTAGCTGAGGAGCTGTAAGCAGGCCTACCATTTTTCTGTTTGTACACAGATGGCTCAATTGTGTGGCCCAGTTTTCTCAGTCTCCTGTTGCAGTGTAGGCAGTTTGTATGTTTTTCCGCAAGATACCTCACTGGCTTATCAACCTGCTGCATCTGGGCCATGAGCTCCAAGAGCAAAAAATAAGTTGCAGCCAGGGTATGACTCCACCTTGCTCCTTTCCCCTCTGCACTGTGTCCTGTCTGGCATGGCAGCAGAACAAGTTTGAATGCTGCCCCTCTTCAGGATGTGCTGAGTGACAGCAGAAGGACTGCCGCAGCATCACAAATCATCTGGAGTGTAGCACAAGCTCTGTCATGCTTTATCCAAATATTCTGGGTGCTAATGGGGGGGCAGGGGGGGAGATATACTCTAGCAAGCATACCAACTACTTGTACATGTCCAAAACTGTTGTTGATAAGGGGCCCTGTTGCTGGAGCTCAGAGGCTATCGAAGTAAAACAGGCATAAAATTGCTGGCTAATGATATACTACAGTGTTTAACTTGGTCTGACTTATCATGGTCTGTCTGAGCGCTGGGGTGATAAGTACAAAAAGGCCCAGCCTTACACAACTTTATTGCTCCATTTAGCATGCAAAAAACAGCTTGGCAGCTGCCAAGTCATAACCTTGAGCGGAATGTGCTGAGCAGAGTATCCCATGTATCCACTAGATGTCTCTGTAAATATGGGCTTTCATTACTATTTTCTTTTTTCTTGAAGCAAGCTATCCTGAAAGCATCACTGTCAGCCCTGAAGCAGACAAGGGCTGCTTTCAGTGAAGGAGGCTGGATTTAAGGTGGAAGATGACTTTCCACAGTCCTCTTCCTTTGCTTTTTCTCTTAAAAAACCCTCAGTATTAAACCCTGGGCCTAATCAGTAGTGGTTCCCTCCCCATGTTACTTTTTTAATAGGAAGAAAGCCAGGATTTGAAATGAGGACCTGACTTTTCACAGATGTCATCTTTGCAGCTATCTCTAAGAGTGCTCATCAGTAGTGTGTTCCTTCCTAAATGGAAGGACCTAATATCGTCCTGGTAATTTGGTGGCCTGTTTCTGTGTGGACTAACTGTGCTGCCTCAGCTAGCAGCTGGAACATACCAGGATAATTAAATGGCAGGAATACTGTCCAGTGGCATTACCTGTGGCTTCAGTATATCCTGAAGAAGAAGCTGTATTACAGGAAAGAAATATTCAGGAGGTGCTGTGTCACTCTGGAACTTCTGTGTCTGTTTGGAATAGCTTCAGTCAGGACTTGAACAAAATTACGTAAGCCACAGACTTGCTTTTCTCTGTGCTAATGCTTTCAATTCTAGTTTAGAATTGATTGAGAACTAGCCCAAAGATTGGAATAAGCAAGCTGCTTCTAAAGAGCTGCACTGTTAACGATTGTCTTGCTGTAGTTTCCTGGCTCATGGTACAAACTGTCTCTTCCTCTTTTTAAATTAGACAAGAAATGGAGTCACTGCTGTGAGACAAAAGAAGAAAAGGGGAGTAGCTAACATCACATTTGATCTGTACAAGGTGAACCCTAAGGATTTTATTGGCTGCTTAAACATCAAGGCAACCTTCTATGAGATCTACTCTGTCTCATATGACATCAAATGTATGGGAGCAAAAAGTGTATTGCGGTAAGTACGTTTCCACTACTGAGCAGGCATATGTGTTAATGTAAAATCTGTGTTTGCTTATTGGTTCTGTGAAGCAGGTGTGTTTATAAATTTAGTATTTTTATTAATTCTTACATACTGGCCAATATGCTGACTCTTCCTTTGTAAGGTGGATAGCTGACTTGTAAAAACTTACTATAGCTTTTTATGGTGGAATCTTAAATTTCCCCCAAGGCAAAATCTTATCAGCTTGTATTTACTGCAAGGGTGTAGGTAGAGTCTCTTTGTTTTCCTGAGAGAATTTCCCCAGATTCCTTTGACTTGTTT
Organism: Aptenodytes forsteri; assembly: GCF_000699145.1. Lineage (NCBI taxonomy): Eukaryota > Metazoa > Chordata > Aves > Sphenisciformes > Spheniscidae > Aptenodytes > Aptenodytes forsteri. Next base: position 2,447,082 of record NW_008795863.1, on the reverse strand, counting down.
GAAGAATGCAGGAGGCTGAGGAAGAAGCATTGGACTCTTTGAAGGGGGAACTTCAAGGGGATGAAATGAGAGGAATTTGAGATCTAATGGCAGAGGTCTTAAAGCTTGCTCAGACTTTGCAATACCTGGCTGCTAAATTCACCACCTGAGCTTACACGGAGGCAAAGGAAAATGGAAGAGATATGACACTCTCCACTGTCATAATGTGAATTTGTCATCTGTAGTAAGACTGTGTGATATCACTGTTTTAAAGCCAACTGGTCTCTGAGCAAACTAATGGAGCCTAACAAGGACCGCTGTCTCCTGCAGGACCAGTCTGGTGGGTTGTGAGTTTGGTAGAACTGGCTGTTGGGAAATGCTGTCTTCTGCAGGGGCAAAATAATACCTGTCCTGTCCACTGCTTTCAACAGTGTGCTGAAAGTCTGTGCCTTGTCAAAACCAGCTGTGTCCTGCCGTGGTTGAAGAAAACTTCTTCTGAGTTCAGACTCCTTCACAGAGGTGCCATACTTTGACAGCTGTTTAAGCTGCAGCCCTGAATTTCTCTACCTGACCTTTCAAATTCTGGTTGAGACACAGTGGTGTAGTGTTGTTGCATTTTACTTGAGGACCAGATCTGCTCTGTACAGAACAGACAGGTGTATATGCCTGTAAGTGAGGTTTTCACTTCCCCTGAGCAACACACAGTCTTTAGTTTGAAGTCTTCAAATAGTCCCTCCTCTCATGATGCAGGTATTAAGCATTGTAATGCTAATCTTGTTCCCTGTCTTTCTGTCTGACTGACCTCTCCCACTCTACTTAGGTGGTCCCTTGCTTAATCTTTCAGGCTACAGCTGGTGTGACTGTAGATGAGACTCATCTCTCTGGTCATGCTGCAGTGATTATCCAGCTATATGCTATGCCCACCTGTAGCACTGGCTTCATTAGCGTTTCTTCAAAGCAGTCTTACGCTTGAACAGCTGCACTCCTCCAGTTGCTATGTTTGTCAAGTCTCTTGAGCCAGAACAAACTCTGATTTCTGGCTATCTGCTTTGGAGATGAGTATCAGCACTGGAACTTGCACTGTTAAGAAGAATTTGAAGGGATAGTTCTGCCTCCCTGCCAACACAGGGCAGCTGGTGAGAAAGAAATGGTACTGGTGAACAGCTGAAGTAGCTGTGGAGTTCTTCTGGAAGCACTGTTATGTTAGAGTTGAGCTGTGAGGGAAGTGCCAGTGTCAGGGTGGGAAAGTAGTCTGCTAGCAAAGAACAAGAATGACAGAAGAGATAACCTTGGGTACTCTTGAACACAACAGTGAGATGGGCCTGTCTCAACTTGCTATTGAAATTGAAGACAGATGATGTTAGGTTCTTGGTGTAGTCCCTCTGCTAATGAGTTCCAAATTGCTAACTCTGATGCCCTCTCCCCGAGCCCACCTGTGCAGTGTGAAGGGAAAGGACTTTAAAATGCTGCAGTTGTTCATTGGTGGGAGCGGCTCAAAGCCTGCCAGATCTGGTTAGTGCATTTCCCCTAAGAGTTTCTCCCTGTAGTGTCCAACTGAAGGATCAGATGTCCAGTTCAACAAGTAACTTCCTCCATGGCTTAAGTGACAACTGCTCTTGTGTGCAAGTGACACACTGCAGCTGCTCAAAAGCTTGGTACCAGGTGCAGCTTTCCTTACAACCGTAAAGCTCCTTGGCCTGTACTATCTGGTGGAGGGAAGGACGTACTGAATTGGCATATGTGTGGGAAGCATGAACAAAGGTACAGTGTTTTTTTTTAAAAGGGTTCCTAGGTTCTAAGTACAGGGTATTCTACTCTTTTGAAGCATTGGATTTTGACTGCAAACCTTCTTTCATCACAGAGGAAAAAACTGAATTTGTAGGAAGAAGACTTTGCCTTCTCTGGTAGAGCTCAAAGGAGAAGTGAATAGCAGCAGAGGGTTCACAGCTGCATGTTTTCTCAGACAGGAATTCAGAAAATCTTCCCTCTTTTTTGCAGAAGAGGAAGGCTGGTCTGGTTTCTGCATCTTCAGAAACTGATCCCTTTCCAGTTTTGGAATGGTTCCAGTTCTTGCGTACAACTTCCCCAATGCCTCAGCTTCATATTTGTGAGGGCCTACTTAACTTTCAGGGATGAGGCTTTGAATATAGCTCTGAGCACTGATATCCCAATTGTTTCTTGGAGAATGGAAGGAAGACACGGGTATAACTACATTGAATATATGACCACTCAAATACGATGATCTCTATTCCTCTGTGATCTTGTGGTGATCCACAGTCTATATTGTAGACCTCTGATGCTTGCCTGATCTTAGTTTATGGATCTGTACTGATTGTCACACAGTATTGTATATTTGAATGCTGATACTTACTAAAACTTTAAAAAAATAGAATAGTTGCGAACTGAGAATTCTTAAGGCTTGCAGCTTGGACAGTAGTAATTCACCTGGCTTCATTTGTTTTGCTGTTGGGCATCCACTGTAATGTGATTGCTCAGCTTCAGATCTAATCAAGTTTGATCTGTAGCTTGGAGATATATGCAGTGTTGTATTAGTGAATGGCCTAAAGGTGAGACGCGAGGTGGATTCATGCTGCAGGAATGCTGCTGGGCTCCCAGGCAAAGTTAAGTCTTCAGTGGTGCTCCGGTAGTTTGAGTGATGGCTTTGCAGAAGGCCTGTAAATGTCTAACAGGATGACAGCCGCCTTTGTTAAATGTGTTTTCTGGTTCTGCCAACATGTCAATAGTTTTCTGTCAATCAATGGCCACAGAAGTATTTGCTCTAAAGAAGGTACAAAAATGACCAGCTTCTCAGAAGTGAGGAGGAATGAGAGAGTTCTTAAATATATCTATCTAACTCATCCTAAAGTGTTGGGAATGACCAGCTTCTCAGAAGTGAGGAGGAATGAGAGAGTTCTTAGATATATCTATCTAACTCATCCTAAAGGTGTTGGGGGGGGATGGGGCAATGTCACCCTGTTGGTGAAATTTTTTTTTAACAAATGGCTTTTCTTCTAGGAAGGTGCTTCAGCTAATGTCCCATGCAGCACAAATAACTGGACAGTTTCTTCTCTATACTGGAACGTATATGTTGCAGTTGATGGGTGAATATGATGAAGATGGCACGTGTACAAGATCAAGGCGGGAGTAGTGAACACAGATGCACTTTTGATATTGGATCCTTTTGCTTAAAGATATTCTCTTGCCCCATTTTGATTGTAATGATGTTATAGTAGGGGATGTCCACTGATGTGAACTAACATTTTTCCCATTTGGGAATGCTTGTAGGCCTTAGTCATAAAATAAGCGTTTGGTGTTCACAGGCTCTTAACGCAGCAAAAGGATGGGTGCCTAATGTCTGAGAATTTGGCAAAAGGAGAGAGGGCAATTTTTTGCCCCAGCAACTCAAAATGGAGAATAAGTATACTTGGAAACTTGCATGCTTTGTAACCAGTGGGGTATTTCTTGCACCGATCAAAACGTAGTTTGGTTGGGTTTTTTAATGGCTGTCTACTTGCCTTCTGAACAGACTGGTCTGTAAGGTGGGGGTGGGGGAGCTGTGGTTTTTTGGTTTTTAATCCTTAACAGTGCTGGTATTAGTGTCCAACTGGCATTGAGGTACAAAATGGTGAAGTGTAGTTATTTACTTCTGCTACCAATGGAAATACACACACAATACAACTGAATCCTGGTTCAGTGACTGACCACTCTCATGAAGTCTAATTGGAGAAAGTGCAACTACTAAGCAGAAGCTTAAAATTTAGCCTTACTTCCCTTAAAACAAGTGAAAACATTTCATTTTAACTCTTTATATTTTTCTTCAAATCTACAGAAAGTTCAGGTTAGTATAGCTCATACCAGTTGAAGAAACTGATATTTCTTTGATGGTTCTGATGTCCAGTTCTGCCTGAAGTATTGAATAATTTGCCATAGTTTCATGACCATGGCTTACAAGCAACCTGCTGAAGCTTCCTTCAGGGGTGTTAAACCATCACTAATGTAGTTTTTACCGTTCAGTTGCAAGATGACACTACATCCCAAGCTGTACTTCAGGTACATGCAGCATGGATCTGTAAGACATGCTGGATTTTGATGCCCCTGTGTTCAGGGGAGAGCAGCAGGACACTATCCGGTCTTGTGTAACATACATATGCTCTAAACTGGATATTTGCGGTTTTATAGTCTCCCAAGACAAGCTGTATTAAAGGGCAAAGTTTTTAATCCTTAGGTAGAATTGTCCAGAATGTTTTCTACAGTTTAGTGAACTGCTAGGATGACCAGCTTTCAGCAAGCTTTTCCTCAACAGTGTAGAAAACTGGAAAGCGAGCAGTGTCGGGCATCTTGTGTCAAAATACAGAATCCCATTGCTGAAGAGAAAAGCCCAACTTTGGTTGTTCATAGGTGTGGCTTTTGAGGCTTTCATTTGCTTGCTCATGAGGAATTTTAGTAAGTTATATTCTTAACAGCTTTCAGTCTTAAGTAAGGAGACAGCAGATACAGGTAATGTATCTGACCTGATGGCAGGTGCCACCTAGGAGGAGAAGCTCTGGTGACAGAGTGAACAAGTGGGGCAGGGGAAAGAAAGCAGTGGGAGCAAAAGGGAAAAGGACCAATGTGGAACCCCCAGTGCTTGCCATGCCTCTGCTGAGAGAGGAATCCGTTAACTATGTGCATCAACTGCACTGGTTAGTTGGAGGAAAACCTAAGCAGGCGGACTGAAAAGGCCGAGCAGCGTGGTTGGTGGGATCCATTCTGACCTGTCAGCTGGATCTGTTCGCTTCAAATGTCACTAATACGTGGGAATATTGGTCTTGCTTTAATCTGCAAATTTCACCTTCATATGCTTATTATTGCCTTCCCTTTATGGATGTGACTTAGCCAGCTGAAGCTGCACCTTTCAAATCACTGTTGTGATGAAAAGCAGCCTAAATCCAAGTGTTAAAGGGACTGATGGACACAAGCTCACTAGGTCTCTGCCTGTCTCTTCAGTAAAGGTATTACAAATAAGTAGATAGCTAAGAAAAACCTTGTTTTTCTCCTGATTTCTGTTGTTTCCCACTTACTTCTGAGCGTTTGCTGGAGTCGGGGAGGGCACACAGCTCTGGGCAAGGGGCGAACTGGTTCTTTCCTAATTTCTCCCAGGGAAGAATGCCTGTAACTTGCAGCACTGTCAGGTTTCCTTCAGAAGAAAACAGTAAACTGTTCTGTGAGTAATGCAAAAGAGGTTATGTTAAAATGGAAGCTTTACACTTCAGCTGTATTGTTTTTACCACCCCACCCCAAGTGATTGTTGCCATGATAACTGTTGGCCAAAGTCTTTCTATCCCTATCAAGGAATTGCATTTAACTGAGGCAGTGCAAGGACTTTGTCATTAATTCTTTTGGCTTTTAAGGACCACTTATTCTATTAAAACAAGCACATCTGTAGAAAGCAAACTCTATCTAGCGTTCCTAAGAATATTTATGTTGATAATGGTGGGAGCACCAACATTAAAAAAAAAAAAACAACTTGCATAGTTCAATATTGCATTAATTTGTGTGAAATGCCTCTTCAACATCTGTAATAAAAAAGCTTTTGCAAGTCTGAACTGTGCAGATATCAAATTCCAGCCTTCTATAGCCAGAGGCAATTGTTACAGAAGTAACACTGCGTAGTTTCCAATGGTACTATCTTAGAACTTAACGTGATCTAAAAGGCTAACTCAGTATGAATTTGCAATGTTTTTAGGCAGCTGCTTCTTGGCAGCTGAACACTTGAGCTGCTGAAGGTCATGTGAGCTGCAAAGTCTCCATCTTGGAGCATCTCCCTCCTCTAATTCAAAATGCAAACAGCTGAACAAAGTAACTTGCTTTGATATTTCTCTCAAAATGGAGTGTCTTGCAATGTTATAAGTGTCTGAAATTTTCATTGCCTCTGAATCTGGGTTTTGCCACAGGCTTAGTATTTGGGGAACAATATTTGCTACTGTACCAACTTCTTTCCAGTGATAAAGTTTTGGCTTTGGGTCAAACTGGAGGAGTTTGTAATTCTCTGAGTTGGAGTCAGTTTGATTTCCCCCCCCCGACTGCTTAGGAGGCATAGCTTTTACTTCAGCTGTATGTGGTACACGGCAAAGAACAACTTCATCATTATCTAGCTTTCAGAAAATTATACACAAGTGGTGTATGATATCTAGCAAGAGACAGAAAAACTAAAAGCACAGGCTCTTAACTGCAGGTATGTAGAGAAGAAGCTAGCTTTTCTACTTGACACTTTTAGATTTGATTTTTCTTTCCATAAACTCATTAATCTGCACTTGTTACTGTTGCAGTCAAGGCTGGTAGCACTGACATGTTGAAGCTGTGAAACGTGTTTACTGCCTCCTTGCTTGCTGCACTGGCTCTTTTTGCCTGTTGCTTTGCATCACTTACTAACAATGCACCAAGTCATACTCTCTAGTTACCAAAAAAGGAATTTTCGCTGAAGTACTCAATCTTGTTGACTCAGGCACTGTTCACGTTCTGCAGGCAAAACAAAGTTGCTCTCTTCATGACTAGAATGAAGGATCCAGTAGCTTTTTGTGTGTGTGTAATTTATCATTACTTCATTTCCTTCCTTTCATAAACCCATGAAGCTGTTGCTTTCTTGCACCTTCCTAGTCATTCAGGAGAAATAGGATTACAAGTTGTTCTGTCCAGGGGGAAAAGAAGAGGCAGGGTCTAAATTCCTTAGACCGTTTGGAATATGTTCTAGGAAACATCCTGAACCCCTTCCCTACAGAGAAGGGAAGGGTAAAGAAAAGAAAATAGGACTTTGGGCTGGAAGTTTTTTCAATACAGTGAGTAGAGAGGTAGGTATTCACAATTTAGGAAAAGTTGGTAATTCTGAATATTAACTGTGAAGATAACTACATATGATCATTTGTACCTGACTAGAATTACAACTCTAAATCACTTCAGTATGCTTCTTCCTGAGATAGCACTTGAACTAAAGGCACAAGCTTCTTTAATTAAAAACAAAAGAAAGTTTAAAACCAAAGTACATTTTTTACTTGATGCCTCAAGTTTTACTGGAGGTATTAATGTGATTAACATACCACTTCAGTTACATATTAGTAAGTATCCTTGTGGGGTTTAGCGTTTATCACTGCTTTCTCTACCTTACCTTGTCATATATGCAGTTAAGATATTTATTAACATGAGCATTGCTGTTTTGCTAAGGGGAAAAAGATAGTATTTTACCACTTCACAGCTTTCAAGCTCAGTAGTTTAACTTGCTATGAAAATTGAGATGGGTGAGAATTATGTGTCAGTGATGGCAATATTTTCTGATGGTGGTGCCAATTTTAAGGAACACTGCCCGTGAATAAATAAATTCAAACGGTGGCTTTGGATGTTGTCTCTATTAATTTCCAGAATAACTTATTCCTGAAATAATCATGAATGTTAGTGGATCTATGGTCTGCCACAGTTTCCAAATGCTGGACTGCAGCGGTGAAGTAACTGGATACTATTATGTGGCTCTGAACTCTTAACTCCTTACTGCTGACTCACTTTCTGGCCTCAGAGAAACCATGCAAACTGTGTTTCCTTTCATACAAAAGGGAATGCCTTCCTCCATCTTTTACCGAAGCTGCAAAAGACTACAAACTGCTGAGTACAGGAGGTAGAAGGCTTCAGCAATCTCTGGTTTCCACCAAATACTGTAAGGATCAAGGACCTCTTTATAATGCCTCACGTCATTTACCTACAGATACAGTAGTACACACTTGATTGCAGGGAAATATGAATTTATTTAGTGGAATATTAGATTTGTCTAGTTCATGATTAACTTAGTCTTCAGGAGGAATAGCATGTGAGTGTGATCAATCTAGTGTACTTCTATCTAATAAGTACATCCTATACTCAGCTTAAGGGACAGTTTTGCAGAGCTTGACTATTGAGCAGTTCCTCTCATGGGAGAACCAAGGTCCGATTTCTTGCTGTGGAAAAGCACGAAAGAGCACTGTTTGGTTTAGTGGCAAGGTGTTGGCAGTGGGGGGGTGAAGGGATGCTGTGGGGGTGGCCTCTGTGTTGTACAGAGCTGCTTCCAGCTGGCTCCAAAATGAACCCACCATTGCCCAAAGCTGAGCCCTTCAGCCAAGTTGGTGGCACCTCTGTGGAAACATATTTAAGAAAGGGTAAAAAAATGCTGTGCAGCAGCTGTAAGAGGACTGAGAAAAATGTGAGAGAAACAGCCCTGCAGACACCAAGGTCAGAAAAGAAGGAGGGGGAGGAGGTGCTCCAGGTGCTGGAGCAGAGCTTCTCCTGCAGCCCATGGAGAAGACCACGATGAAGAAAGTTGTCACCCTGCAGCCCATGGAGGACCCCATGCCACAGCAAGGTGGACGTGCATTGAAGGAAGCTGCAGCCTGTGGAGAGCCCATGCAGGAGCAGGCTCCTGGCAAGAGCCATGGCCTGTGTAGGGAAACCCAAGCAGGAGCAGGTTTTCTGGCAGGACCTGTGGCCCATGGGGGACCTGCACTGGAGCAGTCTGTTCCTGAATGGCTGCACCCCATGGAAAGGGCACATGCTCGAACAGTTCCTGAAGGACTGTATCCTGTGGGGAGGGCCCATGCTGGAGCAGAGGGAAAGTGTGAGAAGGAAGAAGCAGCAGAGAGGAACTGTTGTGGACTGACCATGACCCCCATCCCCCTGCCCTGTTTGGGGCCAGGGAGAGGAGGTAGAAGAGTTGGGAATGAAGGAGTGAAGTTGAGCTTGGGAAGAAACAGGGGAGGGGGGAAGGTGGTTTTAGTTTTGTCTTTTTTTTCTTACCATCCTACTCTATTTTTAATTGACAATAAATTAATTTAGTCTTCCCCAAGTCAAGTCTCTTTTGCCTGTGACAGTAATTGGTGAGTGATCTCCCTGTCTTTATCTCAGCCTACAAGCTTTTTCGTCTTATTTTCTCCCCATGTCCTGTTGAGGAGACGGAGTGAGAGCACTGCTCAGTGGGCACCTGGCAGCCAGCCAAGGTTAACCCACCATAAGCACAAAGCACTAAAAGTAAGAATAAGCAAAAAACAAGCTGCCTGTGCTATAGGTGGACAGTAAAACTGGAAGCCAATCTTTTGGAGTGTTTTCTGAATGGCTTTTCACAGCTCTGTGTTTGCAGAGACACACTCCTGTCATCCACAGGACAGGGTTAATAGTCTCAGTTGTCATGATACAAACGATTTACTGACCTCAATCTCAAGCGTGGGTTTTCTAAGGTCACCCATCAATCTGAATCATTCATAGTAGGCTCCATTACTAATGTATTCTTGGTTAGGAATATTTATTAATAAATATTAATTATCATTTGAAAGAGAACATTGAAATAGTACTGTTGTTTTATAAAATAGCTAATGAAATGTAACACTAAAAATACAGTATGTCTTAATAGACTCCAGAATCAGGATAATGCATTCCATGCAGTTCCAACATAAAAAGTTGATTGATCATCAGTTTTCTAAAAAGTCTGTTTTAATCATTAGCATACATTATGTATAGATTAGGTTTGGGGTTTTTTTAAGTAATATAACTATTGTCACTGGTTGGTTGTGAGTCTGTTGTGTGTTAAGAAAAAAAAAAGCTTAGATCCTCAGACAACTATATTTAAGAAAACAGTAGCGTAATGATGTGGGTAGTCAGTCTATTATAGACCCAGAGAAATCTCAGACATCTAAGAAGTCCTTTAAAGTCTTAAAGTTAGGTATTATTTCTGACGACACATTTTGTAATTACACCGTGCAGTCCATAATCCTTTATGTTTTAAGTAATATAACTATTGTCACTGGTTGGTTGTGAGTCTGTTGTGTGTTAAGAAAAAAAAAAGCTTAGATCCTCAGACAACTATATTTAAGAAAACAGTAGCGTAATGATGTGGGTAGTCAGTCTATTATAGACCCAGAGAAATCTCAGACATCTAAGAAGTCCTTTAAAGTCTTAAAGTTAGGTATAATTATTTCTGACACATTTTGTAATTACACCGTGCAGTCCATAATCCTTTATGTTAAAAGCACTTCTAATTAGAAAGCATCTTCCATTGCATAGGTAGGTGTCTTCATTTGCTGCTGCTCTTTATTAAGTGGTGTTTTCAAATGCTCTTCCCCCACCTCAAAAAGCAGAAGAGAATAAGCAAGAAAACAATAAATAATTTTATTTAAGTATAAGAAGGACTACTGATTTATTATTGAACTAGACAAACTGAAGTCTACAGTGTTCTCTATTTTATTCCTGAAAAGCTAAAGTGCAAGTGGCATTATTTCAGTGATTCCTGTACCAAATGTGCCTAATTTAGGTGCCCTCCCAGTTGCAGATTTCCTGCTGTTTTGCCAGCTTAGGGATGTTGCCTAGAAAATCTGCCTAGAACAGTTGCAGAATATTGTTCTAATCTGCACTCACCTCCCCGAGTGATCATGCTTTCCAAATAAAAGTCACTATCTTCCAGAATAACTGATGTGTTTTCAGATGCAATTGATTATTCAACAATAAACCCATTTTATCTGAAATCAGAAATTACTGAATAGTTGCTGCAAATAGCTAGCTATTTCAGTCTCCCAGAAAAGCCGTTTCATCTTTGCATGGGATGATCAAGCTGGTTTTCCTCATCATTATAAGCATTGTCTGCAAACTACATTAAGATCAGAATTTCATCTAGATAAGAAAAGTACAGTCTCTCATAGTTTCAACTCTGTGACCACTGAATTCAGTAAAGAATTCTCTCAATTCCTCCTAGTCTTATCTGGCCCTAACATGGTACCGTGTTTAGTTTTCACAAGAGTTGTGATCAGTGAAAACAAAGCAGGTTTTGTCACTAGCAGCATCAGCAATGACTAAAGGCAGTAGCAATCTAATGGATAAAAGTCACTTTTGTTTCTATGACTTCTACCTCTTCAAAGGGTTGGGAGGTTTTTTTGGTTTGGTTTTGGCATTTGTTTGTTTTTTGGTTTTGTTTCCCCAGAAAATTCCAACTGCTACATTCTGGTTTTCACTTGGAAGCTCCCAGCACTTTTTGCACTGCTCTTGTTTTCCTTCATCTAAACTTTTCTCTATGTCTGATGCCGTTCCCCGGACGTCACCAGCTTCAAGCACTCGATTCCTTCAGCTATTTTTCTGTCTTGCTCTCGTGACTCCTTTACAGATGTGACCTGTTATGTTGTTCCTCTTGTGGCCTTTCGTCTCCTTTTTCCAGATTCCCTTTGGCCACATTCAAACTAAGAATACTTAATGACTGAGGAAGTGGTGGGAGCAGGTGTTTAAGCAAATGTAAATTTAAAAAAAAGACATTTATATCTGTCTTGCTCTATCTGTAGTTCATATTGTCTTTTATATAGAACTGGTCAGCCTCCTTGTTTATGTAGCATTTTTAGCTTAACTGTCTTCCATACTAACCAAGCTGCTGTCCTGAGATAAAAAGCTTTTGACTGCTTAGAGCTGCGCCCTATTCCTGACAGATCATACAGGCCACACATAATATGAAGTCCCTATTCAGTACAGAGACAGGACACCACAATGAAATCGTCCTACACAACAGAGATGTATCTCTCTGCAAATCTTCTGTGCACAGGCAACAACTGCATCTCCACACCCTTCCTGCAAAGCAATGGCATTCAATTGTGCCGTCAACGTATACTGTAACCCCATATCCTCCTGTATTCTGGTACACTGTTTAACAAACGGACCGTGAAACGGATTATTCACCATGGGCGGGCAGTGGGTTGAGTCCTGGCCACAGGCCAGACTGACCACTTACATTCTTAGCATTCATAAGCCTTTAAATCATTAATATGATAATGCTGCTAATAGGCTGCAGTCCGAGGCAACAGGGCCGTACACTCTCAGTCTCACTGCTGCAGAGTGGTTTTCTAAAAGAAAAATGATCGGTTCTCTGTGTGTAAATGCTGTCTTCCCCTCCTAATTCCTGATCGGTTGCTCTCGGAGTATCCTGCTCAGAGGGGGGTGCTTCAGTGCAGTGAGTACCAGACCACATTCCTTCAGTGGCTGTACCCACCCACCCTTGACAATGCTGCGGATTGCGCTGTTAAAAATAAGCCAGGCTTTGTCCAGTCATAGCTTCTGCTGTGCTGTTTGTACTGGGACTGGTGGACTTGTGAGGAATGGTGCTCTTCTCTTTGCAAATGTAATCTGAGAGAATCATTTGTCAAGCAGCGTAGAAACGGTATGCTGATTTGGTTTGGACACGTGCGACAGATGAATAGGATCTATGCTGGTGAGGGAAGGGTGGCAGCCAGGAGCCACTCACCACCTGAGAAAAAAGGTAAGGCAGAAAACTGTGACTCACCTGTGAAACCCAAGACCTGACCGGAGCAATTTATAATTGATTTTAGCTGCAAAACTGCTTTTATAAAATAAGTGTTTCTCACAGTGAGATGAATCACTTTTACTTGGAAAGCTACACTTTCAATCTCAAATATATCCTTGGCTTAGTAAGTGTTAAATAACTGACAGTCTAGACAGGACTCCAACCCTTTGTCTTAGAGGTCTATTGCTTTTTCTTTTTTCTCAGAGAATAAAACCATGACAAATTATTTTGTGTAATGCAACCTACACCTACCCTTTCCCCTCTTCCCCTCCCACACACTGCAGTACAGATCTCTACTGTCAAGTGTTGCAAGGTGTTTTACTCAAGAGTCTTAAGGAGGCTGAGCTGGATGGGATAAGAGGCAGGTGCTCTTCTGCTTTAGCAACAAAAGACAAGAAATAAAGTCTAGAACAGATCCATTGGCTGTGCTTGGACCTGATCAGCTTAATTCTAAATGACCTGGGGAAAAAAATAATGAACTGGTGAAGCTTTTTGATTGTATAAAAATCTTCAGGGTAATCGAAACTGCTATCCGTTGGAATGAGTTTCAGAAGTCTTTTATGATACTGATTTGAATAAAACATTACTTGATGAAATTTAATATCTGTAACTGCATAACACAGGGAAAAACAACTCTGTGTCTGCAGTGGAGGGATCTAATTTAGCTGTCACCACTCTCAAAAGACATCTTGGAGGTAATGTGGATAGTTCAATGAAAAAAAAGCTCAGCAGCAGTCAAGAGGGCAAACACAATATTAAGACTTATTAGAAAATAAAGACCAGAGCAGGAAGCGTCCTAGACCACTGCATAAATCAATGGCCATGACTTGAATACTGTCGCTCCCATTTCACAGAGGCTGCAGTGGAGCAGGTAGACATGGAAAAGGATGATAAGCAAGGACCATCACAGGAGTGGAATGTCCCCCTCAATCACAGGGAGATTAATTAGGCTAATACTTCCAGCTCAGAAAATGTTAGACAGTCAGGGAAAGAAAGAACAAAACAAATACTAACACCTTCACTTTACACATACCTACAATGGTCATTAGGAACTGTTAGTCACTGTTTCTCAGAATAGAAGAATTATGGGGCACCGGATTAAGGCATCAGCTTTACAACAGAAAGAAGCACTTCTTCACAGAACGGAATCCAGTTGTGTGTGGCAGGTAATGCCACAGGAGACTTTGGAGGCTGAAAGTGAACTGGGTTAAAAAAAACAGTTATATAATTTAATGGATGCTTCAAAAGGACTATTAAGTGTGATGGTCCGGATCTGGTCTTTGGTTCAACAAATCCTTAATCACTGATTGCCGGGATGTAGAAGGGTATTTGGGGTGAAGTGTTACCATACTCTTTCCCTGGCACCCGCCACTGGCTGCTGTCAGAAATGTAATTCTAGATTAGATGGATCTTCCATCTAATCAAGACCAGCTGCTGTCAGTGTACTCATCTGGTCAGAACATGCTTTTTCTCCTGATAATCTTTAGCATGACTTCTGGTTAAAAGACCATTTTGTCCTCATTCTGATGTCTCCCACACTCAAAACACTAGGACTTTATTGATAAGCTCTGCATTGTATTGGTGTCTATTCAGAGCTGACTAAACTCCAAAAGCAAGTCAGCAATATCTCAGATTCATCGTCCTCTTACAGCTGTACCACTCACTCACTGTGTGATACAGATAATGGAGAGTACACATTCTGGCTAAAATTTGTTTTCACTCTGTCCTTCAAACAACTCAGTTCCCCAAAATCTCTGATGTGCAGAGAGGATGGAGAGTTGAATGCAGATAAATTCCTGACTTAATTTTTTATTCCCATACTCTTGGTTGAAGCTGTAAGAAAACACTAACCTGGATATTTTACTGACTTTGCTGAACACACAGTGCAGCCCATTCTCTAGCTCTGTTTGTTTATGTAGCTAAGTGACCTATTAAAATGGAAGTTAAAAACATAGCCACACCAAACACACATTCTGCCTGACAAAACAGGCAGGTACATGCCTCCCTCTTCTCCAGCTGCTACTGCTGCTGCATAAAAATCACCGCGACCAACTCTGCAAAAAGTCCTGGATGAGTTATTGTTAGCATTGAAGCTAAGCACAGGGAGAAACAAAGGGCTGAAAGATACTGAAAAATACTCATTTCCAAAGGACAGAAAATGTGTTACAAATGAAAAGACATTAAGTGCTGGAAAGTGCAAAGGTGACTGAACTCAAACACGTTAATATTCAGGGTTGGACTTCTAGTGTTTTTCCGTTCATCTTGTCAAACACTGAGAAAAGCGTGTGAAAACACAGCTAGAAACTCCTTTCGATGAGATGATGGAATTCCTCCAGTGTTGCTTCACGCTTTCTCAGACTTTTCATCCACAAACATATTTACCTCTGACCTGACGTAGTGACCTCTGCTTTAACATTACAAAATTCAGACCACATCTTGTGGGCTGAGACACAAACAACAGCATTACCTCCACTGACAGCTACAGTTATAAAGCAGACAGGTGAGCAGCATTAAAACAAACCCCCAAGTACTATGTTTGAGCATAGGTGGCAATTATTGACACTACAGCTTCCACAGCAACAAACTTAATGGGGGGAACAAAGCAAGAAACTTTTTGAGGACCACATGAAATATAGTGGCTCTTCTAGGCAAAATATATCCGCTGCAAAGCACCTGTGATAAATGTGTATGCTGGCGTTAGCCTTATTAGATTGTATGCTTGCGTGTGTCTTGCTGTCTCCCTTCCCCTTTTGAAAGGTTTGACCATGCTGTCGGGTTCTTGGGCTGTTTCTAGCCTCTTCTGCAGCTGCAGTATCTCTGGAACTCATTTATGAAAATTCTGCCTCTCGCAGATTTTGTCACAAGAGGTTGACAGATTGAAAAGGTGGTGGTGGAGATAAATGGGCACATGCTTGCACAGAGCATGGCTTCCCATGCTTTGTTTCCTCAGGAAGCCAGGCAAAAAAACCCAAAGCCAAACCATTTTAAGATTTTTTTTTTTGTTAACTTATATGAAAAACTTGCAGACTAAAGAGGAGAGAAAGGAACAACACTCACCCTGGGACCTTCCTCCTAAAGGTGACCATGGGGTTAGTGGCATTTACTAGCCTGCTACAAGCTGTCAGAGTGAATCCACCACGTGGATTATATTTATTGCTTTGGTAGTTAATGTAAGAGCTAACAAGCTTTATAACACTGGATAGACCCTTGTTGATATTCTCATGTATCAAAATACAGCAAATTTATCATTCTGAAAAAGAAAATAGTAGTTACCATGTTAATTGTTCTGATATGACATTAATTTCTCTCTAGTCCTTAAAAATGCCAATAAATAGAAATAGTCCTAGCAACAACCCTGATATAAACACAAATGTGTTTCCTGAAAAGCAGGAAGCAGCTTAACAATCCTATCATATGACCAGCTAAATACACAATAACTTTGCTGGGGTTTTTCCAGGGCATTAAAGCAAATTTCCATGTGACTTCGTGGGAGATGACTATTGCCTAGGCTGCTATTACTGGAAAATCCTTCTACTCTGTAGCATGGGCATGTTACACATTTTGTCCTGCCTTGTGAAATTCATCATCTTGTAGGTATCCATTTCTATTTTAGCCTTTGCAAGAGCAAGGAGTACATGAGAAAGGCTGAAGACAAGAACACTGAAGGCTTTGCAACCCCACATGGCCCCATCAGTTTGTCTTGACCATGAACATATACAGCTTTTTCAAGGCAGCTGGATCTCGCACAGGAGCAATATGAGTGTTTCATTTGCTGTTACTCTCTGATACCACTGCTAAGACTGACAGCCAAGATACTTGTCAGTGCTGACTAACAGTAATAAAGAACCACATGGGCTCTGCCCATCACATTGGAGCACCAAAGAGCTCTCCAGTGGAAATGAACTGTTCTAGGCTTTCACCAGCTAGAAATCTCAGACTAATCCAGGCTTGGCCTAGCAGTCACATATTCCTTAATCCACATCCTGTCTATCATAAAGGGTCATGCCACTCGCTAAAATGCAAGCATGGACCTCTTTTGCTATTTAACTATTTGCTTCCACACCTGGGAGCAAGAGATACTTGGAGAATGTAAGTCATGTAAACTGATTGTTCAAAAGGCTGTATGGAGCATGAATTTGCAAAGTTGGGCTGATAGTTTGTAGCTATCATGACAGCTTACTAATTTTTCAGGTTGAATATATTAACTGATTTTTTTTTTAACAACAGAAGTGGAGTTAAAATTGTAAAAGGAGGGAAAAAAGGAAAAACAATGAAGGGAATAAATCTGCAAGTGAAATCTTAAGAAAGCTTTCTTCCTATTTTGTGCATGGTGAAAAAAGGCATACTCTAAATATAAAATCAGCCTATGAAGTGAATGGGAAGAAAAAAAGACTGAGTTATGAAGGTTAGGAGTCAATATATATTATAGGTATCTGAGAAAGAGACTACACAGCCAAATACAACAAGTGAAAATCCATTGTACAGAATTTACAGCGTGTTCCTGTGTTAATCTATTTATAGGATGAATCTCATGGACTCAGTCAGACAAAGCACATAGAGAGAAATCTTTGAAGACATTTAGGTGCCTTAAATTTCCAAGAGGTGTTTAGTGGGGGTTTAAAATACATCCAGAAGTAATCCATAGCAGTTAAGTACCTAGTAGGATTTTGAAACACCTAAGCGCCTTTAAAATCCCGGACCAAGCCTGTGAAGACTTAAAGAGAATGTGTAGGCTTTTGTGGACACGGGTTATAATGGCACCTCCACCTCCAAAGTCAGCTGAACTACTAAGTAAACAGAAGCATGGATGAAAAGGATTTGAAGGTTGGTTCAATGACCAACAAACGGGTGTTGCTTCTTTCAGATTACTAGCAATAAAACACGGAGAAGCTGCAGGTTGATTCAGGTCTGACTGAATACTAGAACATATTTACATAGCTATAAAATGTGTACAAGTGAGATGTAAATTTGTTGGGTAAATTTGCTCACCATCATCAAGCACACGGTTCTACAGTCTTACACGTACTTCAGTGGGTTACTTTGTACATGTGGGAAACTGGGTGAAGTTTTGGCCTCTAAATGGTGTTTGACCAACTGCTGCTCCCAAACAGTAGAGAAACCTTTCAAAGATGACAGATACTGGTAGTGCAACCTATATGGCTTTTTGGGAGGCACATGGACTAAAGACTTTACTACAATACGCTCTCATTGCTTCTTTTACCCCCTCACTGGCCTACCTATGTCCATTTTTTCCTTCTTACTTTTATTCTCAAGATACCATTTTATTCAAATGATCAAATGGGTTTGATCTACTGCTGGGTTACGTGATTCAAGGCTTATCTCCACGAACACAAAGGAGCACAGAGGAACAGTGGCAAGTGGGCAAGCCCAAATAACATACCCAGAGAAAAGGAGCCTCTGCCCTGGCTCCTCCCAGAGAGGGATCAGCCCGTGGGCCGAGTGTGACACCCGTCACCACCAGTCAATGGGAGAGGCTTCATGGATCACTGTACAGAGAAGGGTTATGGCCTGCAGGGGTATGGGACTCTCTAAGGCCTAGAGGGGAAGAGCATTTTTGGGATTGTATAAGGCAACTTACGGGATGTTTAGAGGAGGAATCAAAGGTGGGGAAAAGGGGGGATAAAGGTGGTTTGGTATGGAAAAATAAAAGGGGCTAAAATGGCCTGGTTGGGTGTAAACAGGTACATCTGTCTGGCTATGCCTTGCACCTGATCACCTTAGTCTGTCTTGTCTTATTAAACTGTATTTTAATTATTTTCCTGGGTGAGAGGAGGTCTATATTCCGTGTGTGTGTGTGTGTGTGTGGTGGTCTGAGTGCCAGCAATTAGCAGTGGGGGGCCACAAGTCACAGAGTCCTGTGTGTCTGTGATGGAGCAACTGGCGAGACCAGAGTGCATGCACATTATGTCGATCTGTATGTCAGTGTGTGGTCACTAGTAAACACCAAGCCAGGCTAGCCGGAGAGTAGGGTAAGAAGCTTGGGAGTCAAGTTTTGGAGCAGCCATAAGTCCAGGTAAGATATTGAAAAGACCAGAGAATCTGTGAGGTGGCTACTGGAGGGACCAGGGGGTCCAAGCCAACTACTGGGGAGACTGTGGTGGGGTCTAAGGGTCAGCTATTGGTAAGGCCACAACCCTGGACCAGCTACCAGAGAGACTTGTTTGCGTGTTTGTGTCTGTGTGCGGCAACTGGGGATCCAGGGGCCAGATAGTGAATAGGCTGAATGTCCTAAGACCAGCTACTGGAGAAGGGAGCCATAGTTTGTGTGTGTGTGTCTGTAGGTCTGAATACCAGCGACTGGAGTGGAGCTGCGGGCCTCTGGGGATAACATTTCCAGGTGCCAGCAACCGGGAAGACTTTGGATCCAGGGGTCAGCTACTGAATAGGATGAGTGTCTAAGACCAGCTACTGGAGGGATCCGTATTGTATAGATGTATACAAATACATATTTATTTTCCATTAATGGGCTTCTGTCCTGATCAGCCAGAGAGGAGAACAGGATGAGGCCGTTAATGCTGTTTGTGTTTGTACAAGTGCTGTGTTTTCTGCCTGTGTCAATCAATGTGGCCAACCATGTGTGTATGTATATGTGTATGTGTGAGGGGAGTGTATGCGTATGCATGTGCATGTGCCTATTGGGAACACACACTCAGCCTTACCACTAGCTGGACCTGGGAACTAACTGAATTTAAAAAAGTGGCATACCAGCAGAAATCATGGCAAGTTGATGGCAAGTATGAGCCACACAACAGTGTATGGAAAGATCTGCAAAGCGTGGGGAAAGCCAGGCCTGGAAGGTATATTCAAGGACATATAGATTCAAACAAAGCCCACGGCTTTGCCAAAGACGGCCTCACTAATCAGGCTGCTAAACAAATGACTTGTTTGTGGATCTCTTCCAAAAATGCAGATCACACACAGAAGGACATTTATTTGAGTCCTTCAGCAGAGAAAAAGGCACATAGTATCCAATCCTGCTGGTGGCTGCTTGCAAGGCAAACAGGCTGATCCTCCAGCTGCTTCACTGTTGTCAGAAAGACATTTGACTCAGCCTAGCATGGTGTGTGGGGGCTACTCAGAGGTCATCTGCAAAAAGCTGCTAGTCCTACTGGAAAACATTTATGAAAAGGCAAGGTTGGAGCCCAGAGCACACAGTTTAGCTGACATCAGTCATGTCACAGCAGCACAAGGGTGGGCAAGAAGGAGGTGACCTCCCAGCCTAGGTACAGATTTTGGGTTATTTGGGGGTTATTTGTTGATTGATGGGGGTTATCTTAACTGTGTTCAAGCTGGAGAGAGCACCCAAGATTCTTCTCCTGGAGAGTCCCAGCTGAGTCACCTTTGATCAAGCAGATAATGAGGTTCTGTAACTCTGGCCTCAGGGCTGCTCTTGCACAACAGCAGAGATGTGGTCAGACAGTAAAGATGTGCATAGGCAGATGAATGCCTCCCACCAGGGCTATATATCAGAATATGCTACACAGACAATGGCACCCCACAGAAAAGTCACAATGGCATTAAAACAGGCAGCCAAGCTAGGCAGCTCTTCTCTACCTGGGAAACCATGCAACAGCTACCTAAAGGGATCATAAAGGAGATACAGCAGGTGCGGGAACTTGTTTCCTTTCCGGAGGAGAAAGAAAATCTCCCTTTTCATTTAAAACCAAGCTATCCAAACTCTACATGTCCCAGGGCATGCTCTGTATTGTGGTGACATGAGCTTTCAGGAAAGCTGCTCCATAGAGACTGCCTGCCTTCCCAGTTACAATTTTCAGGCAGCAGCTTGTTATCTGCTGGCAAAACCACATCAGAAAACAGCGATGCAAACAAGATGGCCGTTGGCAAGGCATTGAGAAGGTCCACCTATTTCTTTGGATGCTGCCACTTCAATGAAGGTTGCAATCCGCCCGGCCGACGGGGCAGCAGGCCAAGGAATAACAGGAGAAGGCGATGATGTCCGCCTGCACACAGCAAGGGCGGGATTCCTTGGTGGGTGAAGATGACAAACCCGAAAACAGCGATGCAAACAAGATGGCCGTTGGCAAGGCATTGAGAAGGTCCACCTATTTCTTTGGATGCTGCCACTTCAATGAAGGTTGCAATCCGCCCGGCCGACGGGGCAGCAGGCCAAGGAATAACAGGAGAAGGCGATGATGTCCGCCTGCACACAGCAAGGGCGGGATTCCTTGGTGGGTGAAGATGACAAACCCACGTTTGCCAAAGACGGTTTGGGCGAGAAGCACAGCGGGGACGGGAGCCGCCT
>NW_008795863.1:2387111-2425639 GCF_000699145.1 Aptenodytes forsteri | reverse complement strand
CGCAGGGAAGTCCCCAACCCGCTTCTCCTTTTCCTCCCTTAGTTTTGGGAAGTGATAAGCGATGAGCATGGCATCGACCCAGCCGGAGGCTATGTCGGTGACTCAGCACTGCAGCTGGAAAGGATCAATGTCTACTACAATGAATCATCGTGTGAGTGTGGGATGGGGAGGGGTGCGGGAGAGGGGACGCTCTGGGAAGGGGCACAGCAATCGGAGTGAACGGGTTTGTGAAGCTGCGTTACATATCTGGTCACGCTCCTCGCGTGCCATCAGCTAATCCCAGCTCACCCCATTATGCACTTTCTTATAAACTGATAACTGGGTGTTGCCTCCGCAGGCAGAGAGAAATGGCACAAGGGGCTGTCCTTAGGGGCTGGAGGTGGAGGTTTGTTTATTTAATACTGTGCTAGCCATTTGCTCTTTTAACGTATGATTATTTCATCAGATGTGTCTTATCGATTGCCCCAAATTAAACTGTTGGTTATATGAGCCTGCATCTGTAGTACTCTGATTTCATGACTGAGAGGGTGGGGCCACAGGTAATGGAGAACTCAACGGTGATTCATTAATAAGATGCCAAAGGCGCCCAAATCCTCTGAGTCAGTCTCGTGTTGAAGGGTGTTAACAGTGTAAAATGGGGATCATGAGTCCTTGGGTCTATTGACATGAACCTGCAAGTGCGAATGTTTCATCTTTTGTCCAGCTCAGGTTAATTCATGTTATTTACCTGAGTTTCCTTCAACAATTTCAACTGGATACAGATTCTTTATTTTGTGCTTTGTGGTAGATGTGCTGACTACTACTGTTTGCCACCTACACCAAGTAGCTCTTTCAGTAGAGGTGAAGCCTTCAAGCATAAAAGCTTGTGAGATGTATTGGGATCATTTGAACATAAACCCTCCACTCACCCCATTACTCACAGAAAAGACTGTCTACTTTCTTATAAAGAACATGTCAACCATTTTTTCTAATCAGAAACTTCCCTCCCTCATATCTATTGCTAAAAAAGAACTTACAAAATGTAATACGTCATCTGTAGGACCCAAAAGATGTCAGGTCTGTTTTTCAAGCAGAATTGATTTGTTCCTGTGGTGCTGGGTTTTTTCACCACCATGACTTCCTGTATAGGAAATATTTATATATGTACAATCTATATTAGACTAATAATATGAGACATAATGTATTTGTGTATTGAGAGTTGTAACTGTGTTAGCTTATTTCAGAACATTAAGGGCATGCTTACTTTTTGTTGTAGCCCAGAAATTCGTACCAAGAGCAGTCTTAGTGGACTTGGAGCCGGGAACCATGGATAGTGTGCGATCCGGTCCTTTTGGTCAGCTCTTTCGGCCTGATAATTTCATCTTTGGTATGTGGATGTCACTTTTTAAAAAACAAAACTATCCAACAGATGTTTGATTACCAAGTGAATGGTCAAAAAGCATTTAAGCTCCCTATTCCGAAGTGATTGTTAGTACTGAGAAATCCTAATAGCTTAACAATACAATTCCAATTATCTGTAAGTCAGCTAAAAGATCCTGTTAACTGAAAAAGTCATTCTGCTGTTAATCATTCCTTCAATTAGCAAACTACTGAAAATTTCCTATGGTATTCAGATAAAGTACATTTGATTCCCATGTATACGAACTCCAGAGAAATCCTGAGACCACAGGATTCTTTACAACAAAATGCATGGAAATTCTGCAGAAAATGGAGGGGGGGGAACCTCAACCACAAACCAGCCAGACTACTCCTAAATTCACATTAAATGCTTGAGCATTAAATTGTTTATAGGCTGTGTAATTCAACTTTTTCAGCAGGTCCTTACAGTGTAGTAAACAGTGGAGGAAGACCAACTGTAATAGGAAAACATTGTCATATATAGCCAGTTACTGGGTTATTTTCCAACATAATGAGGAACAGTCTGAGAGCATGCGGGGAACTTCTGGTTTTGCAGTGTTCTTGCAGAGGGTTGTTCTAGCCTTTACTATTTCACTTTGGACTTCTGTAGTACTTTCCATCTAAGCTTAAAAATGCACATTACCAGGATTAAATTTCATAGCATCCTTACAAAGTACGGAAGCATTATCGGTCCCTTTGCACTAAAGGAGAAACGGTGTGTGAAAGTGAAGTGATCCACTTGCTGAAACAGGAAGTCTGAATGAAAGATACTGCAAGAATTGTCGTGTCCTTTTGGTTTCCAAGTCTGCACTAGCCACAAAACATTTCCTCCTGCCAAGGCAAGCTTAGGTTGCAACTTAGTTTGGTATATTGTGTTAACATAAGGGAGGAACAATGCCAGGGACAGACAGAGAAAAGAAAAACATTGTTTGGGTGGTATAAAACAAACTTAAGTGTGGGTTGTTGCTTTTGAGGTGGGGAGTAAGAAGCCATACAGAGTTACTTTAACACTTTAACTGACATAAAACTTCCAATGCTGTCCCTATTGTTCTCCTGTATGCTCCATGGCAGCAATGTTAAGGGTCTCTTTCAAAGGAATTTTAAATTACAACAAGTAGAAGTAAGCTTGGGGAGAAAAGCCATAGACATAGGCAGATTTATGAAGTTTGTTTCTATATTCAGGTTTCTCCTTTCACTCCCTTTCTCCTGCATGGACCACACAAGCCCTCTGAAAGTGAATCCACCTGACCTATGGAAATACCTGAGCTGGAGCTTTACAGTTTGGCATACCACCAGTAAAACCAGAGCAAAATCAATTCAGAGTGTCTTCAACAATAGTCCTCCAGTTCACTGTACTCCCTTCCTGCCAAACTAACAATGAACCAACAGCATGTGATCAACTCGTATCTGACAGAGGCCCCTGCCAACATCAGGCACTGTCCTCCCAACCTGCTGAATAATGCAGAATGGCTGCCTGAGCGCTGAAGTAATGATCTTCTGTGTCAAAAGCCAACAAAGCATTTTGTTTTCTCTTTTAAAAAACCAGCCTGGGCCCACAAAGGATTTTGTGGCAGAAGCTGGCAGTTCCATACTTGCTGTACCCCAGGCTGTTAGGGCTCATTTTAATGGAGATGTTTTCCGCCTCTGCTTGTATATACCTGCATATGCCCATGTCTCCACAGCAAGTAACCGTGGACCATCAATCAGGATTTCATTCACGTATATTGAGTACATGGTCATGCACTCCAGACACAGTAATTTTAGCTCAGACCAGCAGGAGACCGAGATGGACACAAAACAATCCTTGTGCTTTAATGCTTGTGTTGACAAGGTAGTGACCTAAAAGGTGAAGAAGCGCAGGTGGAATGATCTTGCTGTATGAGAGCAGCAGGTCTCCTGGCCTTCTAACAGCATATGATTGCCCACCAGGAACTGCTGTGAACTCTGATGTATCTCCTCTTGTTAACCAGTTTTCATTTGTACATTTTTGCATTTGTCATTCTTTTCTTGTATCACCCTTGCTAGCTTTGCTGTATGGATACCACCCCAATTTAAGTTGTCTGAACTGGTAGGGGCAACCACAAAATGGCTGTTAGCCAGTCAAAGGAGCTGTCCTTCCCTCTCTAAATCATACCGTGTGTTCTGCACCAAGGCTGTTCGTATTGGGTTTCTAAGCGTTAGTGTGCAAGCTACTGATCTCTCTGCTCAGGTTTGTCTTTTATTTCAAGCAGCGAAGAGAGGAAAGGAGTGAAAGAAGATTGCAGGAAATAGTTGCCATTTTAGGGATTAAAAAATAAATTGACCATTAGACAAATGGCTTCTGTGCATGTGCAGCTCAACCTGAACATGTGTGGTAACCCTACAATGCGTTAGGGAAAGAAATAGTGGTAGGAGGACCTGGAGGTACCAAGAGTGCAGATAAGTTGTGGGATTGCTTTGTGTAGCCTACCTTTAGACGTCGGTAAATGCACAGTGGAAAAAAGGCAGAGGCAGGTTGCTAGAGATGGGCTGCATGCAATGCAGAGCTTCCAGGATTGGCAAAAGATCTGCCAAGTCCTGATTTTTGTGGACACAGGCTCATTTTCCACCTAGAGATTTAGTTCTGGTGGAATTCGATAATTTTATGTGTTTGTCTAAGATTTTCAGAGGTCTGGTAGGTACCTGATAAGTGGAGGGCATCCAGTAGGGTTTCACAGGACCATGATCAAGATTTCCAGGTGTGTGGCAGCCTTGTCAGAGCCATGGCACCTCCAGACTGTACTGTATTGTCATGGGTAAGAAGTTTGGAGCTTCCAGGGCTAATTGTACATGTTCTGTGTGGTGGCGGTGGTCTTACAGTGCTATAGAGCCAGTGGGTCTGGAAGTATCAGATTACTGGGCATATACGTGTGCGCAGCAGGAAATCTCACATGAAAATGTTGGAGACCCTCGGCAGGTGGCTGACTAGTGGACAAAGTGCAGTGTTACCACAGGAGTAGCCGATAGTTGTGGGCTGGAAGGAAGCCGTTAGTATTGGTGTAGGCAGTTGCTGCTACAGTTCCACTCAGCAGTTTAAATACAAAGGTTGTATAAGTGCAATAGAAAGAGGTGATAGTAGTCGTGTGGGCATCCAGGAGTTTGTGTGACTCGGACTAAGACTGAGGGAGTCTAGTGCAGTGGAGGGCCCGAAGGAAGACAGGTCCACCTCTGTGTTAGGCATTTTACCTCCTAACTTAATTTGCAAACTAAGCAAAAGCAAGTAAAATCAGTCTCTACTGATTCTTTTTTTCCCCCATGAAAATATCATTTCTACATTTGTGAGAGTAATTGCCATTCTCCTCTTACCTTGTTCTTTGTTCCTATTCTCCATTCTGTCCTTACCTCACTGCCCACTGAAGAAGGATGATATGATGTTTACACAAGGGGCAATCTATAAAATGAAGTCCTAAACTCAGAATTTAGCTCTGTTAGGATCCTTCTGCATCTTGGAGTGATGTCTGCTTGTTAGTGTGCATCCTGATGTGCTGCCCTACCTGTAGTAGGGGATCTGATCAAGCAGACTGCAGATGGTTACAAACATATTTAATTCTGGAAGGATATTACTTTGTGCTTTGCCCAGCTGGACAGGAAGTGCTGAGCTCCCTAGGCTCAAAGAGAGAAAAATATAGCAACATATAGAACAATGCATTAACTAACCAAATGCATAATGAGGAAACCAAGCATTTATTCAGTGAAAATAAAGTGCATCGTATTTGAACAATATCCCAGCAAGCAGTTTCCCTGATTCATGTGTTTGGCACCAACACAGTGCACTGGGAATTGAAATGAGACATGGTCATAGGAAGGAAGGGGAAGGTCTTGGAGAACAACGCAGAAGCTGACAGCCCTATACCTAATTCTGAAACTATTGCTCTTTCTGAATACCACTCACAAGAGTACCACTAAGTGAGTTCAGTGGCACAATGTATGTGTGTAGTAGTCACTGTGAGGAACAGGAGTATTAAAAAACTGGTCCCCCATTTAATCCTCCTTGTTATCTAAGTAATAACAAAATAGTGACATAGCAAAGGATCCAGACTGTCCATCTTAATAAACTGAGTGGCACATAAAAGGAAAATGGAAGCCTTGGGGAGAAACTAAGGGGCTCATGAAACGTTAGTAACCCAATTTTGCAAGTTGCTTTGCAGATCCTGAAGAATAGTGAGTTTGCAGGGAAAACAGTAAAAGCTAAAAGGCACTTAATAAAATTCCAATTTTTTGAAATAACATTCTTGAAGCTTCTGTCCATCAGTATTTTCATTCAGGCTAGGTAACCATGAATTAAAAAAGCTATACTTCTTGATATAACAAGTTAAATAGGACTTCTGAAGCCCAGCCTTGTCCTTGTATGACAACAGTGCCTCTGTGTCTCACGGGAACAGTCCAAGAACCTTTCATTTGGAAATGTGTATCTGTGATATAGCTTTGTATACTTCATGATCCTTATAAAAAGAAAGTATTTAAATATTAAACAGTCATCTTGTGTTTATGGAATAAGCAGGACTGGGAGTGTGAAAGCTTTCAAAACAAGGAGTCAAGGCCATCTTTGCATTTATGGAAGGTTAAATACCAAAAAAGAAAAAAAACCACCCAAAGGCATAAATTAAAACTACCAGGGATTTGAGGCAAAAGGGGACTATATAAAAAGTTTATGTTGATGTTTCCAAAGGTATTTGTAGGCAAAACTGAAGAGCACAGTTATCTACCTGACAGATTTATAGCAGCTTTTGTTACAGATATGAATCCATTTAGCATGCAAATACCAAGCCTTACCAATAATTTTGTATGTTTTCTTTCCCTATTGTATGTTATTTTAGGACAAACTGGTGCAGGAAACAACTGGGCTAAAGGACACTATACAGAAGGGGCAGAGTTGGTTGACTCTGTACTTGATGTAGTAAGAAAAGAGTGCGAACACTGCGATTGCTTGCAAGGATTTCAGCTCACTCATTCCCTGGGAGGAGGGACAGGATCTGGCATGGGAACCCTACTCATCAGCAAGATACGAGAGGAATATCCGGACAGGATAATGAATACCTTTAGTGTCATGCCCTCTCCAAAGGTTTCCGATACAGTGGTGGAGCCTTATAACGCTACACTCTCGGTCCACCAACTGGTTGAAAACACAGATGAAACCTACTGCATTGACAATGAAGCTTTGTATGACATTTGCTTCCGCACCCTGAAGCTCACCACTCCAACATACGGTGATTTAAACCACTTGGTTTCTGCTACCATGAGTGGGGTAACTACATCCCTGCGTTTTCCAGGCCAACTAAATGCTGACCTCCGGAAGCTGGCAGTAAATATGGTCCCTTTCCCACGCCTTCACTTTTTCATGCCAGGCTTTGCTCCTTTGACAGCTCGAGGCAGCCAACAATACCGAGCACTCACCGTTCCAGAGCTCACCCAGCAGATGTTTGATGCCAAAAATATGATGGCAGCCTGTGACCCAAGACATGGCCGATATTTGACAGTGGCTACCGTCTTCCGAGGTCCCATGTCCATGAAGGAGGTTGATGAGCAGATGTTGGCCATCCAGAACAAGAACAGCAGTTACTTCGTGGAGTGGATTCCAAACAATGTCAAGGTGGCAGTGTGTGACATACCTCCTCGTGGCCTCAAGATGGCTTCCACATTCATTGGCAACAGTACTGCTATTCAAGAGCTCTTCAAAAGGATCTCAGAGCAGTTTTCAGCCATGTTTAGGAGAAAGGCCTTCCTCCACTGGTTCACAGGAGAAGGAATGGATGAAATGGAATTTACAGAAGCAGAAAGCAATATGAATGATCTGGTTTCAGAGTATCAGCAATACCAAGAAGCAACAGCAAATGATGGAGAGGAAGCGTTTGAAGATGATGAAGAAGAAATCAATGAATAAAGAAATTAGGTGCGCTATTTTCCAGGCCAAATTCTCAAATCTGGATTTCTAATAATTAGGCTAATAAATCCATATTTAGGCTTCAAAAAAAGAAAAAAAAGAAAAAGGAGCATAAGTCTCAGATGTTAGAGGTGCTCTTCAGAGTCCATTGAGGTCACTGAGAACTGAGGACATTCAGCATTTCTGGAAATCAGGTCATTTCTATTCATGAGACAAACGTAAGGCATTCAGTTAAGACTAGCCTAAGAGTCTGAACACAGAGGTTGCTAGTTTGGGATCTTTTTTTTCCCAAACAAAGTTTGTCGTCACTAAAGTTGTACAAGAGAAGACGTAAAATAGGCGTGAAAATCTACAAAATAGAGCTGCACTATTTTCATCCAATTATGAGTAAGAAAATGTTGTGGGTTTGAAGTATTCATTCTGTACCGAATGTACAATACTGAACTGCCAGGAACAAAATTTATTCATAATAAAAAGAAGAAAAAGTTTTTAGCTGTTCTGTACAGTAACTGTTAACAGTGATATTTGACTCCAGTCCTCTAAAAACAAAATAAAAAAAGATTAGTATCCTCTCAAGCAAAAGCGTTTTGGGCAGTCAATGCTATATAAATATCCAGTCAGCTGCAGGCCAGAGGCTGGATTTATGCTATGTGACTTCATCACTTGCTGCTGAATAATCACAGATTACATATATGAAATTTATCCATTTGTGATGTGTTCTTTAAGGACCCTTGGGGTTTAAAGTGGCACCCCAATATCTTGCCGGTCCCCTGTTTTTCTGGCTATCACCAGTTACTGGTGCTATTCCTATCTATCTCCCTTCCACCTAGCCCATATAGCTGAAATTCAGATACTCCACGGAACATGGTGGGAGAGGGGACATCATAGGCTATGTGTCGATATATCTCACTACCTAGGTTTATAAGTTCACCACACCTATAGATGCTATGGATGTCTTGTTACCAAGACAGGTTAAAATCACTGGACAGATTAAGGTTAAAGTACAAATAAAAGTATTTATTCACAATATTCAAAACAGATGGCAAAATGAAAGATGAACAACAGTTTATCTGCTTACACTAAAGCTGAAACAGAAAGGTCTCTGTCTTGCCCGGCTGACTTGCCGCCTTGACAAAGTGACCGTTGGGCATTCGCTCTTCGTGCATGCTTTATGTTTCTGCTTGTATCACTTAAACAGCCCTTCTCCATTAGAGAGCCTCTACCAGAGAACACTCTGTCTACATGGAGTCTCTTATTTAGGTCAGTTTCTAGGCAACAAAACAAGCAAACAAAGGCGAAACCATCCGGAAATCCAAACTTAAGATGTTTCAGGAACTCTTTGCTCTTTTTCTTCTTGCCTTCAGAAGCACTTTCTAAGCAAAAGTGTTGCTCAATACTTAAAAAGGCACTTTACAAACATGGTGCAATTTCCAAAGATCCACTGCTCCTAAAAAAGATGATGTTATGTTTTGTTAGTCTGGGATTCAGGGAGTGAGACAGTATTTTATGAAGTATATGAACCAGGCAACTGTTAATCACATAAGCATAAGCTACACAGAAATAGAACTAAATTAGTTTTAATCAAGTACAAGTTTTTCATATAAAGTGACTTCATGGGTTGAGACAGACAGTCGGAACGTACTGACCACACTGGCTTTGGCATAGGTGGATAGGCAGAGACTGGGAGGGCCTGGCTGATTGTCTTTTGAAGGGTCACGATGGAGTCAGCAAATTCACAGGGGCCACATTCTTTGCAATGGCTAGTGATGCCTGAAGAACTTACGAATAGCAACAGAGCACCTTTAAATGTGCATTTTATAAACGTTGTGATATGTTGTGGCTATGTATTTATCATGGCGTGAGATTAAGCTAAAACACAATACGCCTTGAAGAGAAATTAACATTTAGTGCAATACAAAGCAAAATCCATGGGGAATAAAGCCATTAAACTTAGCAGTTTAGTTGATGCTTTGTAAATGGCAGGCTATTAGCTTCAAGAGGGAGGAGAATGTGTTACAGGCTCAGAGCTTGCCATCATACAGCTGTGGCACAGACTTTTCAATTAAAGCACTAGCATAGCTTCTTCTGAATGAAGTAGAACCAACCATCTTACAGCGTGTGGAACTGCATTTTGTTGTAACACAGAATTCATAACGAGGTCCCAGCCATAAATTCTGATATTACTATGAAAAAAAAAGTTAATACTTTAAAAATGCCAGGAATCTTGGAGTTCCTAAATAATTGCGTTACTCACTTGGTGAACCAGCCTGTTCTTTATTGCTTTTCATACACAGACTCGAGATCCAGAATATAGACTCTGAGCCTGTGGAATCCAGACCTAACAACGCCCTCTGATCCTGCTTTTGATGCTAAACCATTCTTTCGCATGTGTTTACTTGCAACTGTTTGATGTGAATTTCTAGAATGTGTGGAGGTGGGGGAAGCAAACTAATGCCCTCTTTAGAAAAAAAAGACGACAGATCTTCCATCTGATCTTAGGGGGGAAAAAAACAACTCACCAAAATGAACCCAGGAACCCATACTAGGAACATCGTCAGAGGACCAGCTTGCACGTAAGCAGTAAGAAAGCTGTGGGAAGCACAAATGCTTACTGATCCTCTTCAGTCGACCAACTCTAACTATCTTCCTTTCCTGACATAAAACTGAAAATTGTTTTAGTAACAGGTTTGGTGAACAATTCCTTCAGTTGCACTTCCTTTCAAATAACTTCATGTTTTTCCCTTGGAAACTTCTCTTTTATTTTGAAATCTACCTGCTGAGGCCCACCTAGCTTTGTTCCTCTTCTTTTCACATTCCTCACCTATGTGTTTTTCATTTTCCCCCTAGTTTTTCAACCTACTCTCTTGCACCTTTTCTTTCTGTGCCTGGCCCACTTTCATTTTTCTCTCCTTTTTACTGCTTTGCACCTGGCCACAGAGAAATACACGGAAGCAGGCTGCCAGGACAAGCCAGACCTAAGGCGGCCTAGAAGTGCAGCTCCCAGTACCGCCCAGACACAAACACCCCTACCAACACTAGGATGAGGGGAAAATAAACCTGGCAACCTCCACCACTGACTCCACTCATAAACAGGGAGTGGGCGAGGTGTTCCACGGGAAGAAGGTGTGGTACCAGGACAGAGACAGGAATCTAACCTGATGGGCCAGCTCCTTTGACAAAGTCGCTCTGGTCAAAGCCAGCAAGGAATCGGGCAGACCCTCAGTTTACAGACATGACAGTCCCTGTGCAGGCTACTTTAACCAAGCCACCATAGGCTCTTGATTTCTCTGCATCCCAAGATTACTGCTCTCCACTTCTTCTCTTGCGTTTGTATCTCCTTAGGAAAAGGTGGTCACCTCCTGGGAACAGGGTCAGGCTGGGAAAGAGGGCCTAATCCTGCTCCTTCTCTCAGCATTGGAAGGAGCAGGGAACTCGGTGGCTGCCTCCGTGCTGTACGAGCCCCTACTACTTGAAGCAGCACGGCTCAGTGTGTTTGCCACAAAAATTAATCTGGCCTTACTGACAGCCACAGCACCAACTAAATTTCATTTTCTTGATATATGTTAAACCACCTGCAGTCTTAAATTTATGAGTAGGAGGCTAACAGTCCTCTTTAAAGAAGGAGGTTGGGTAAACAGGTTCTTTGTTCCCCCTGTCCCCATCTTTGTTTTGATTCCAAAATCCCAACACAAATTCTGCCACTTTTGGCACAAAATATTAAGACTTACTGAGGTAAGACTACACAAAGCAAGTTAATACTCTAAAATAGGGGCAAAGGGACTTGCCTCTCCTTCACATTATTATACACTTACAAATTGCATGCTGCAACTAAACAAGAGTGAAATTTAGTAGACAGCACAAACAGGGAGTAAGAGAAAACATTTCCTGGAGAGGAGATGATTCTTTTACAGTGTGGTAGTGCCATCATTAGGTTAGGGGTTTTTTTGGGGGGTGGTTGGTTGTGGTTTGTGCTTTTCATTGTTGTTTTTTTTTAAATAAGGAATGAGGCAATGCAGAATTCTGACCTTTATGACATAAGTAAATTTAGTCCTCAGCACTGGCTACAAATTGCCTATTCCAACCAAGAAGTGTTCAGCTAAATGGGAGGGAAAAAAATAGAACAAACAAGGCAATAACACAGGACACATGTAAGGTGCAGCACTAGAGCACGTGCACAGAAATCAGTCACTACTTTACCGTGTGTGCAAGACTTACTTAAGTTTTATAAAACCAGTTTGCTATTGCAATAAATCATTCTAAACATTGACTCCAATAATAAAGGAACTGAAGCTTACTTTTATTCAGGTTGCTTTCCTGTTTATCATTCATTCTACAACAACGAATCTAATAGGGATACATAGAAGTGTTGTTTAACATTTAAAAATGCCCAGTAAATATGCCCTAAACTGCTGTATTTGCTCTGTTTCCCTTGTTCCTCTTCACTGCAAAGCCAGGCAACATCAGAGATGGCAACAGCTTCATCATGAAGGGAAAAAAAAAAAAATCCCAAAAGAATAATTTCCATAAACAATTTACTTCAAGTAACTCAAGCAAAGAGCTTGCGTCTCACCTTTCAGAGACAGCTTTTTCCCTTGTCATCCTACTGCTTTCCAGAACATTGCAACATACAGATGGAACCAACCACTAGTTATTCCCTTACCCTGCCCTCTCAGTCATAAGCCTCAAAGGGTTTGTTGTGCAGCAGAGAAGCTTGGCCATTCTCCTTCCCCACTTAACCACCCCCACCCCCCAATCATGATTCCCTCTCTTCTTCTGGGATAGGGAGACCATCAGGTAATTTTTGAACAGCTGAATTCTCCAGCTAATAAATCCTTAGCATGCAGCAGACAACCAGAAGCAGATGACTATACCAAGACAACTGTATTCAACTAAGCAGAGGGGAAAAAAATAAAAAGCTTTAGGTTAAGCAAACCAATATGAAACTCTGACAAACTGATTTAGCACCTTTGGATTGGGCTGCTGGTTTTGGTATTTGTGAGCACAATCTTGCTACCTTAATTTAACAAAATCTTATGCTTAAGAAGAAGTGGTCTGAATTCTATACCAAGAAACCAGCAAAAGAAAAAGGACAAGCTTTGTTCAGAAAAGTACTGATTTTATTGACTCAAACTGTATTTACACAACACATTCATATGTTCAATATCTTACAGAACTCTGTAAAAAACTGGCTAATGAAACTGCAGGAGCCAAACTGAGTTTCAGACTTAAAGACACTGAACCATGAGTCCATTTTAAGATATTTAAGTGGGTGGCCAGTTTCACTGTCAACTTACATGGCAGTTCTCTGTAAACAAACTCTTTTTAAAATCAAAATGAAAGGTGGAGGGGAAAAGGGTCAGATGAAAGAGCTGATAGTTTTGCAAAGCTAGTACTTTGTAAGACCAGACTTTTGGCTAAGCATTCAACAATGCGTTTTGTACTATTCTTTTTTTGGAAACAGGTCACATACAGGTATACTTTAGATGAATAATCAAAACACTTTATAATTTCGTTTTTAAGCTTACACACATTTAAAAAAAAAAAAAAAAGAGACCAGTGCCACAAAGTTTGTGCATGAATCTGAACTGTTTCAAAGTTTGAGAGGCTCAGTTCTGGCATTCCACTGCAGCTCAAATCCAATGTATGTTTCTTCAGTTGACAAATGAAAGATGATCATCTTTTACCAGTGAACTGATGATATCACATAAGTAAATTGGGAGCAGAATATCCTTATCTCGTCACAAGAGATCACTCTTCCACCCATCGCTAATACAGTTTGATTGAATAAATATTTTTTTGTTTTGAAGTACAAACTAGGCGAGTTTGTTTCTCTTCCAGAGTGCAAGTCAACATCACCACACACTTTGCAGTTAAAATGGCATCCCTCCTCTGATCTGCCTAGCAACCTGTTCATCTGTTGTCTCCTCTTTCTCTTTTTCACGCTCTTTGTTCCAGTCTTTAAGGCCTTCTGGTAGTGAAGTATCCTCATCCAAACTTCCTGTACCTTCAACAAATTCTTCATAAGTAGACTTTTCCGCAAATGGTCTTGGGCCAAGCAAGTCTAGCATATCACTTTTATCAAGCACTTCCTTCTCCAGTAGTCGTAGGGCAACCTGGAACAGCAATAAGTTATGTCACACACAAAATACCTAAGTTGGCTCTCTTCCTTGGAAGAGTTTGTTAAGGCAGTTTGGGACCAAATTCAGCACTGATTAGTTTTGATAGAAAAAACAAGTTGCTCAGAGTTCTCTTAATACATGATTTTTGCTACCTAAATGCTCACAAGGGAGAATACCACCATTGTTTTAATCCTACTTTTAAGATTTGGCAAACTGCCCTCCCTATGGGCCACTGTTACTGTTATTGTTGCTTCAGAACAGCAGTCTTTCGCTGCTGCCAAACGGCTCCCGATGCAAGATATTAAGCTATAGATGAAAACAAGCGTTCCCTTCCTACCAAACCTGATGGTTCTATAGGGCTGCTGTTCTGTTACAAACTAAAGAGCACCATAAAATTCCGATGTGTACAATACTGTACAAGTGTAGTCTGTAACCTTCTTGGGTCAGTGAGCACATTGTTCAGCACAAACCATATTCAGTGATCTTTCTTGGGATGGTGGCCTACTACACCACCATGTACTGAATCCATACAAACTTGTCTTTTTGTCAGTAAGCCTATCAGGTGCCTGTCCTGGAAAATTATCCTTTTGCTGTATCAGGCTGTCTGGCGTGGAGGAAGAGAAAGTGCACGTGGGTAATCTCAGCTGCAGCGAGGCAGATCACAAGCAGGCAGGTGGCAGGGAAGGAAGATGGCAGAAAGATTCTTTGTATTTAATGTTCAAAAGGAATTCAGAGAAAGGAAGTTATACGTACTTCCCTTCTTAGAGAGCTTCTTTTAGCCTAATGAATGGGAATCCTGGTATTTCATGTTTGGGTTTTTTTTAAGTTTCGTACTTGTCTAGTACGTCTACTAAAGCCTACTTTAGTAGACAGACTCTTCCCTCCAACTTTCCAAATGAATATTGACCCATATAAGGGGGGAGGGATGTTAAAACAAGTTCATGAGAACCTCAGAGGTGTTCCAACACAAAAGGTGATTTCTATTTACTTAAAGTCTTGTGACACACTCTCAAGATTACATCGAATAGTTTTTGAGCAAACTTCCTCATATACTTACATACTCACTATTTTTAATCTATTCACTTCAATTCAGATTCTGGCTTACCAGCTGGAACTTGGCAGCTAAAAATACTGTAATGCTCACCTTCTCCACTTCTGCTTTCTTCTCAGTCAGAAGACTTAATGTCCTGTCATAAGCAATGTTAATTAGTGACCGTACTTCTTCATCTATCAATCTGGCAGTTGCCTCACTGTAAGGTTTCTCTAATACCATGTCTCCTTGACGAGGGAGATCAAAGGAAATCTGCCCTACTTTTTCATTCATACCAAACTGAACAATCTGAAGAAAAAAAAAAAAAAGAAAAAATCAAACAAAGGAGAGAGAGTCAGATTTTAGGGTAAGTTGATGTAAAATATAGTAAACAAAACCAAAAGGAGGAAGTCATTTCCCTATGACCCAATCTTTTCCTCTAAAACCAACCCTCCCCTGAAAACTCAAGTCTATTTAAGCTAAAGTACCTCAGTTGACTTCCACTTATTTCTTTTCAATGATTAAATTGAAGGACACAACTACCACCATTTAAAGGAGGTTACGCGTTATGTACATGATGCTTTGCTGTTTAAATACTAAGATATTACAGAAAAACACTTCAGCCTTCATTAAGCAGTAAAACTCTTTTCCTTTACCAGAAATACAAGCTTTTTCCCAATTCAAAATGCTTCCAAAGTCTAGCATATTCCACTCACCCATATAGATAAGTTAACTTAAGGATTAAAGTAGAGGGTCTTGAAGATTTTGTCCTATCATATGCAAAAGTCATATGATATACTTCATCCCAAGACACTCCCCTACAAAAGTGAAAATGATTTTTATCTTGCTTGAGTCGTTACTGAATATTCACTCCTCTGGTTGCCAAATATGGATGTTTTAAGTTGCATTTTACTCCAGCAGAGGCCGAAATAAGTTCAAACTGCTGTTTATGTATTCACTCCATGGCCACTATCAATTTGATGGTTACTAAAGCAGCCCTTCTCTGCTTGGCCTTGCAAGATGAATATAGGTATGAAAGAATATTCAGAATTCAAAGGAGATCTCAGCATTAGAACCAAGCATCTTAACCTCCTTCCTTAAGAAGAGTTCAATACTTTTATTTAAGTCTCCAGTTCTCTCTGGAGACAATACATCTGGTTAACGTGAACAAAAGTCTATACTTAAACATTTTTTAATTTAAAATTGAACAAGAGTCACTGAAGATCCCATAAAATGAACATTGACAGGATTTCATTAGACATTCACTTCCAGAACTGGGGCAACAAGAGGCACACCAGAGACTAGGAAGTGGGTGTGGTTTGGGGTGGGGCGTAAGTGTTGTAGAGGGGAAGAGAAGCGTACTCTAAAACGCCTCTCTTGCTCACCTTGTGAGTGTCTTACAAAATGACATCTTTTGTGTTGATGCAGGAAATGGAATAAAGCACCCACATGTAGCACACAGCTACACTTAGGTGAGTCATTACATTGATAAGGTTTCAAATTACTCATCTACGCTAGTTAATATGATACAAACACAAACTAGTATCTTAATTTCAGTAGCCTTAATTGACAGCAAAGAGTGCTTAAATACAAGGTTTTCTGGGTTTAGTTACACATGTGAATCCAAATTGGGTCTTCAAACTGGGCAACTGTAAAAGTAGGATCAGATGATCAAATCTGTGCACTAAATTCCATTTTAAAAGTATACAATTTCCACATGTATTTGAATCCAGCTGCGGCATATATGTTCCTGTGGGCAGATGTAGGATACTAATCAAAGCCTAATGCATGGACTCCTGTTGTAAGACTGTAATAAAATACTTGAGTCATCGGCATCTCTATACAACAGCAGCAGCATAATGTTTATTCATATAATATTTTTTGAAACAAGGCTTTTGAGGGACATAACTGATCAAATTGCATCCTTTCAAAATATTAGTGTTAGCAGATAAAGAAAACTGTAAGAAAAAAAAAAGTCTTGCTTAAGCACATACCTGAGCATATGCACTCTGGGTCACCTTCTTCAAGTCATCTTGGGCACCAGTTGTAATTCTTCCAAAGAAGATTTGCTCAGATACACGTCCTCCCAGAGTCATGCACATTCTGTCAAGTAGCTGCTCTTTGGTATAAAGATACTGTTCTTTGGGTAAATACTGAGCGTAACCCAGTCCTTTACCACGTGGGATGATAGATACCTACAATCAAAATTAACAGAACGCTAGAACTAAACAGTGTTAAAAAGAACATAAAGCATTCTTCAGTTTTTAATACCACAACCTACACCATACTCACCCTTGAAGTTTAATTCAGACATTATTTCCGTTTACAGTTTTGCCCTCATTGTGATTTATCCTTAAAAGCCCTGGCTAGCTCTAAACTGGGATAACAACTACTAGAATATCTGGAAAAGAAAGGTAAGACCACTGTCATATCTTTTCCAAAGACTGTATGGTATTTTTTAAATCTTCTAATGAAAATCCACAATTCTTTTAGAACTATGTCTTGGGCTTTAAATATTCTGTAACAGACATAGCACTTCTGCATCTTTAGTATTCTGATTAGTTGGAGGAGTTTCTGTGTTTACTAATGTCCTTCCTTCCAGCAGTAAATTGTACAAGATGAATTTTAAGCTTGAAAGTCAGACGAGATTAAGAACACGGCCAAGCAAAACTATGAATGTTAAAGCAAATTTGGGAGATTGGGGTGCTTATTCCATTATCTTTGACTTGTCAAGCTGTGTATCCAAAAAGCAAATTAAAACTAAAATCAGCCTCTAGATGATGATTTTTATAGTTTTATTCCTGAAGAGGCATCTACCTGCATAACCTGGTAAGAGTAACTTAAACCACTGATCTGTGCTAAAAGCCTCAGAGAAAAAGCAGCTATCGAGGCAGGCAGACTCATGGCAAGATCAGGTCCCTTTCGCTTTCCAAGGGCATTTATAGTACAAACCCTGTAACAGCTAAGTCAGAAACAGTTAAGAAAGCTACAAGAAATGAACTAAAAAAAGTACTCTAAAATTTACACACTTAGCACTATCTTTTGTGAGATTATTATTATTATTATTATTATATTATTATTTTAATACCCTCTCAACGCTGGGGCGGGGCGGGGGGGGTGCAAAGAAAAGAAAGATGGTTTCCATGCTACTATTAAAATTACTAGTTCAAATTAGTTTCCTTTACCTTTAAGAGTGGGTCAGCATGTTCCAAAAACCATCCTGCAACTGCATGCCCTGCCTCATGATATGCTACTGTCTTTTTCTCCTCTGGTTGCAGTACTTGAGTTTTCTTTTCCAAACCTTTACAAAATAAATTTGATTAATAGTTTCAGACATACCTTTCTCCACTGAAATCCCTTACCTCATTTAGAAAGACGGTGAACAAAACTTAGATGCCATGTATACAATCTATTGAAAAAGTTTTTTTAAAAAAAACCAAAAACCAAAACTTGCAAGTTTTAGAAATTTGTATCTTCCAGGTTTTACTGTAACGTTGTCCTTGATTAGATTTTCTAGTTTCAAAGTATAAGTTCTTAAGAACATCCAAACATTTAAATAAAACATTTGCACTTTAAAAATCAATTAGTTTTCTAGACTATTCCAGGCTAACAGCAGTTAAAAGCATTGCTAAATCCAAACAGCTATTCCTCTTGCCATTTTGAAGAAATCAGAAAAGCGTCCTGATGAAATTTCTCTCCCTACCCCTCTCTCCATTACAGAAGTCAGCAATATAGACAGGATATTTCTTTTCTAAATCTCAGGTGTGTTTAGGAGATCAAAAAAAACAAACAACCTCGAAGAACAGGAGAAAGATTCAAAGCGTGACTTTCCATATATATAAAAAAGGAAGTTGCCTGTCATATTACAATTTTTGAGAAACGATTGATGTGATTCACCTACCTCCAATAACTCTTTCAATTGCTTGCTCAAAATGCTTTTGGTTTATAGCATCTGAGAGATGCCTTGCAGCAATTAAAGCAGCTTCATTACAAACATTAGCAATATCAGCACCTAAGAGCAGAGAAGGTATGAATTATTGATCATTTTCAACAATTTTCTCTCAGTCTAGCATGCAGATAACCTTATCTAGAATTAGTTTTCTATAGATTCTCATAGAGAATTGAAAATTAAAGGTAATGCGCTCTCAAATAATTCATTACACATAGCATAATCCTTGAAGAGACATTTAAATACACATACTACGGTTATAAGCTTTAGGATTTTTCTCTTAGGTAGACAGCTACCAAATAGAGCTTATTACCAGTGAAGTACTTGTTTGATATATCCTACCTTCCGCAAGTTTTCTGTCTGCAACAGACTATACTTAAACTAGTATATATTTAGCAGAATATATTGCCTACATATGGATCCTGTATAGCTCAGACCTCGATGTATCTCTAGAGGATATCCTTTCACATTACCGGTTTCAAGCCATCCACTTCTTGTTAACATTAGTTGCAGTAATGCTATTGAGATAACTAAGTTGAAACATCATCATTGTAGTTGCCAGAAATATTGACAATCAGACCTCAGAAACCCAGTTTTCCATAGACCACGAAAGCAGTGAAGAATTCAACTACTGGTCAACACAGATTTTAAATGGATTAAACTACAAGCCAGTAATGAGAGTTCTCACATCCATTCCTAATTCAACACAAGGTTACAGTACATTTTCCAGGGAGAAGTTTTTACATCCAGAAACAGAAGGCCCTCTACAGAATAGGCACACAGACTCCACAAAACCCAGTAGTCTTCTCTAGTAGCGTTCAAAGAATCCAGCAGACATATTAAAAGGAAGAACACACATACGACTGAAACGAGAAATCTCTGGATTGCTTTTGCTGAAGACAGAAGAAACTGCCATTTGGTATGTCACCCTAATCGAGGCAGACAAAACTAAACGACCTCAGAAATCTCCTACTTGCTCAAACAGGCAAAGAGAATTTCATGCTGTACCAGTAAATACAATAAAATAAAGTAAGAGTGCCATCCAGAAGATCAGATGCAAGAAAACCAGAAGTAGTAGGGAAATAAAATATCTACAGCTTATACAGTAAATGGAGAAGAATAGTGGCATTAGGAGTCACTTACCAGAAAAACCAGGTGTTAGTGATGCGAGTTTTCTTGCTAGGTTATCTTTATTTAAGACAGTGTCTAATTTCAGAGGTCTAAGGTGAACTTTGAAAATAGATGCTCTTCCTTTTATATCTGGGGGTCCTTTAAAATGAAAGAAGTATGCTTTTACTTTTCACGTATATATATTCTAATTGAATGCATGCAAGGAAGTTACATATGTAAATAGCTGCAGCGATTTCAGTGGTATTCTACAAACGCAGAAGTATACAGCGATGCAGATAAAACTTACCAATGTAAATCTGCCTGTCAAAGCGTCCTGGTCTCATTAGAGCAGGGTCTAAAATATCCGGCCTGTTAGTACCTGCCAAAATTACTACATTCGTGGTTGTATTAAATCCTGTTGAAGAAACGTAATAAAGAGAAAATATGTGTAAATATAATTTCCATGAAAAAAATTAAATAGAAATAAAAAGACTGTCTGCTTTACAGGGCCACATAAAAACTGACAGTTTAAACAAATGATCTTAAAGCTGAAAATACGTCCATTTATTAGAGCATTGTCCAGCTTTTCATAACAAGCAAAAAATGGCCTTGGGCTCTGCTTTGTGAAGTACTATATCAAATCCTGCTTTATCTTCAAAATGCAATAATAGATTAACTGCTCAGGAAATTGCAGAACCAGCATGCCTAGCTGTTTTTTTACAGACAGACTGGTCTCATGCAGAGAATTGTTTTTTGGCCTATTCAACTATGACAAAGAGTTATCAGATGCAGAATGATGGTTCTTTTTTCTGAGCTAATTTTAGCAAAACATCAGGCTGCAGCAAAATGAGTCACCATTCTTCATTTTAGGAAGTAAGGAAACACACTCAATTTATATTTAAACTAGAACCCAAATCTTGGTTAACAGGTCTGAACAAGCATATTAGTTCTTTCCCTTATCCTTGTTAATATAATGTAATATTAGATGTTAAATACTTACCATCCATTTCTACTAGAAGCTGATTGAGTGTGTTCTCTTGTTCACTTTGTCCTCCAAAGTTGCCCCTTCCTCTCTTCCTTCCTACTGCATCTATTTCGTCAATGAAGAGAATGCATGGGGCATTTTTACGAGCAAGAGCAAATAAGTCTCTAACCTAAATAGGAGAAGAGAGTATGTATCAGATTGGTTTGTATTGTTCAGAGTTGGGGGGTGGGTAGGAGGGGAAGAGGTACATCAGTAACAGTATCACTCTAACTTAGTATGGGTGTTAGTAAGTGTTCCAAAGCCTCCAGCCAGCTCTCAAGGCCATCATAAGTTACACTGTAGCTGCTGCTCAGCAAGAATCACTAATGAGGAGGCCCACTGGTCAACAAATCCTTTCTCAATCCATAAATTAAGAACATTAAACAACTTAAAAGCCTTCAGAAATAACCACTTTTCCTGAATAACTGAAATATATCTTCAACTTCAGCTCTAAAAGCCTCCAAACTTTGGAGATTTAAAGCAAGATTTCTCTTTTAAGCTCTTCTTTAATGCACAGGATTACAAGCAGAACGGGAATGTGAACGGGCATGCTACTACACAGCCATTCTTCATACCAAGGAAATAAAATCTTTTAAGTTCTTCTGCAGTTAGAACAGGGTGATGTAGCTCCTACAGTGAACTTAAGGCTTACTTACAAGCACTTATCATTGCACTCTAACAATATGCTGTTGTAAATATTGACTCTTAGCCATCCTGGTCTCTCCATTACACGAGCTAGGAAAACTGAATTCACCTCCAAATATTTATTCGGAAGTTAAATTAACCTATAGTAGTCTGGAGAAAACGGCCAAGACATGAGCAAATAGCTGAAAATTTTTTCGGACTTTCAGATTTCAAATAAGATACTGTCTATCAAATTCTACTCTAATAGGTACAGCACAATTCATTGTGCTGTAAGATGCAACATTACAATGTTACTCTGCTTGCAAATATATCAGAAGGACCTCATTAAAACCAGTTCAGGGAGTTAACAGATCTACAGCTGAGGAATCGAACCGGAGCAAACAGGAAATGAAAAGTTATAGAAGAATTTTGACCTGAGTGAGAATTATATGCAGCTCAGAGCTTTACTACTATGTATGTTAGAGATGCAATTAGAGAAGGCTTCTCTGATGACAAACAACATACAGCAGATATGAAGGGATACGAACTTTGGACAGTACGCTCTACTACCGAAAGTCACTCTGATTTGTAAACAGCATTTGAAAAAAGTACAATGAATAGAGCATGAAGGAACATGATAAACAAGGAAAAAAAGTGTCAGATGCTCAAAGTGAACTATCCTTTGATCGGAAAGAGACAGAGATCCAGAAACATACAACTATTTTTCAGAAGGAACGGAACTAAAAATTACCATAATGCATATACACTAAAAAAACCACCAAAGGAACCAAGGCTGTGTAAGCAGTTTTAATTCTAGTATATCCCAATTTGCAAATAATCAATTTAGCATCATTAAGAACTGTCTTATTTACTAAATTCATAGGAAATGAAACTAAAACACTCTCTCATGTTGTTTTCTACAGGCATCAGAAATTATCGACTGTATTGAAACCTCAATTCGTAGCCAAAGCAGCAACTGTTACATCAACAGATTTCACTCAGTAGTAAAAGCTGATAATCATCTGCATAGACCAGCAGAGAAAGGTTAAGTGACTTTGCTTTGGGGCATTTCAGGTATGTATTGACAACTAATGACAATGTAGTTTCTGAGTACCTTTATTATTTCAGGATATCTAACACTTTCCCAGAGGATATGGATCAGTTTCATTTCTTACTGTTTCTCGGTAAAGTCCCTTCTACGCTGCTTGCCTCCTTTTTTGAAGCCCCACTCATCTTACGTACACGATCACTATCTCCATACCCTCTGGCTTTCAGTCACTCTTTTTCAGTCACCATCCATGGTTTTTACCGTTACCCGTTTCTCCATCTATTTCCCCACTCTCTGCTTATACTCTCTCCCTTCCATAGCAGCTCGTTTTAATTTCCTTACACATTTCTAGTCTCTCTCTGCATCCTCATTGAAGCCTCCCCTCCCAACTAGCTTCTGCATTTACCTTACCGAACTGCTCCTGTTAGATTGGACTTTCAGATTTCAAATAAGATACTGCCTATCAAATTCTACTCTAGTAGGTACAGCACAATGTGATTAGCTTTAAGATGCAACATTACAATGTTGCATTGCTTGGAACTTCTCGGTTCCAAGCTCTGTGCCTACCTGCCTGTGTCCCCCACTCCCCTTCCCTTTTCTCTTTTCAGAAGACCCAAAATTACCTGGCTTCATTTATCTTTTCCCACCTGTATTACTGGAAGAAGTCCAGCAAAAGACGATCAAAAGAGACCTAGGCTTGCAAGAGGCATATGCACGTACAGCTGTGACAAACTAAGGACCAAATCTTGGAAAGTTTATCTGCTAACCTCTAACACATCTAGATGTGTCAAAACTGCAGGTTTTCAGGGCTTTACAGAACTTAGTCAAAATGAGTTTTCCTGTGAATTTTCACAGAACATGAAACCTGTATATCTGGTAAGAGCCATTCCCTGCCAAATTTCAGATTCAAATCAAGACCCTAAAGCATTTCCATTTAATGCTGGCAGAATTAGTTTTTAAACACGAGTAAAAACCATGGTATGCTTCCTTAAGTCTGTTCACAGAATTTGCGGCAAACAAATCTTAGTTTTCCAAAAGTGTGTCACCTTGCAGTATACTTTCTAAGGCTTAAGATGAGATGGTTGGAGTTTGTTGAAGGTATGAGCTGTTGGAAATGGAGTATGAATTTTGGACATTATGAGGAGCCTTATTTTTTTGTTACCTGCCTCATTTGTAAAGTATTATCAGTAACTTGTTTATACAATATTTTTCAGCAGATTTAAGTGTCCTTCCTTCCTAGACAGAAGATAGATTTAAAACTGAATGTTTGAAACGTAGTTGTAATTAAAAAAAAAAGTTAAAGAAAAATGGATGTACTGGAACAGAGCTAACTCCCTCCACTTAATATATTTTTAATGAGCCATTTTAAGAGAGTTAAGGCAAAAGAGCACAAAAAACGTTACACAGATATATTTGCTTATTTAAATCACCTGATCTCCAGAAATTAATCATTAGCTCCATGACCCTCGGACTCCCAGACAACTATTTATATCTAAGAGTTTGACACCACAAAGAGAATAAAGTTCTTCAAAGAAACAGGAATGATTTAGAACAGGATGAGACATTCCCCTGGCAGTAGTCAAATGAGCTACATATTTCTGACCCAGCTAGTAAATTTACTTCAGAGCAGAGCTGAGAGAGTTTGGTTCTGTTTTCTTAAGGTCCTGCAAAGAGGAAAACCCGTTAGGTCCTGATGGCCTCCAGCCAGATACTGAACTGCATTAGTTCCTTTTATGAAAGGTACATCTATGACTTGTGTTTAGACAAGCATCTGGCATCACTTGTAAGTAATCTGCATAGATGAAAGAACTTCCAGCTATAATCAAACTGTTTGCCTCCCAAACTTGACAACGTCCTTTCAACAACCAATACTGAAACAAAAGAGAAAGGCCAAAGACTTACCCGAGCTGGACCTACA
This sequence comes from Aptenodytes forsteri, assembly GCF_000699145.1. NCBI lineage: Eukaryota > Metazoa > Chordata > Aves > Sphenisciformes > Spheniscidae > Aptenodytes > Aptenodytes forsteri. The sequence continues at coordinate 2,401,520 of NW_008795863.1, read as the reverse complement.
CCAACAAACATCTCTAGGAACTCTGAGCCGTTGACTGTGATAAATGGTACGTTAGCTTCTCCGGCTGTAGCTTTAGCTAGAAGTGTTTTCCCAGTACCTGGAGGACCTGTCAGAATTGCCCCCTGCAAGAGAAACAGGTGTATTTTCCTCATGAAGAAAACATAATAAAAGCCTATGAAATATCTTACTTAAAAAAGATCTACATGTTACGATGTTGAGTCCACTGGCACTTCTTCCACCACAGTCAAAATTGTGCAAGGAAACAAACTGAAGATTCATCTCATTTAAACCAGCGAAAGGAAGGGAAAAAAAAAAAAGTAGCTACAACATTGTCACGCTGTCTTAGATTTACAGGAACAGTGTTTTCTTTGACATTAAAAAAAAAAAAGAGGTATGTCATCAGATGGGCTCCCACAGCAACACAGCCAAACGACAATTCTGTAACAGTTATATACAACAATGATGGTTCACATGCATGCTATGTATCATTTCTGACCCATGTGAACAGACAAAGTATTCCATGAGGCAAATCTTCTGGCACCACAGTTATACTGTTGGCACTTAATGCCTATTTTTTTTTTCTGACTGTGAGAAGAAAGAAGCTGGAAAGCATTGCGTGTGTAAACATTCCTAGTCCAATTTAGAATACTGAGGACTACCAAAAGAATAAAGTCTTTATCTGCTAAGTCATCGCTTCCTTACCTTTGGAATTTTTGCTCCCAGATCCTCATATTGTTTGGGATTTTTCAGAAAGTTAACAAACTCCATTATCTCTAATTTGGCCTCCTCACAGCCAGCTACATCTTTGAATTTAACATCTATTTCATCCTTAAGGACTTTGGCTGTTGTTTCACCCACACTGAAGAGTCCACCCATTCCACGCCCTGCTCGACCTAAGCCTGCAGGACCTCTTCTTAATGTGTACAGTAAAGAACCAATAATCAGGATTGTAGGCAGCAAACTCAGGAGAAATGATCTGTGGAGAAAAACCAAACAAAGCAGAAAACCACATATATTACAGAAGTTCATTACTGCATATAACTTGTACAAAATGTTGGTTCCATCATAAGCAACCCTGAAAAAATTCAGGGCAAATACTCTATTAACTTGTAACGTTTACATTTTTGCAAGTTTGCTTCAGATTGGGAAATAACCAAAATAAATTTGAGAACAAAAAAAAGATTCTGAATTACAGAAGTCAAACAGGCCAAAAAGCCTCTTATAACTATAATTAAAGGAAGAGTTGGAATTAATTTTTCATTGCCCATCCTCCTTCCCTCACGACCCTGGGAAAATATCAATTAATAAACTTAGAGGGTAACACATTTCTAAACTTGATGCTTAACAAGTGACAGTTTTGGGGTTTGTTTTGTTATTTTTTCTTTGTTTTTAAACCAAACACATGATCAAGTGACATTAGTAAGTTTTACAGAGGAAAACTGTACTACCTAGTAAACAGAAGTAGCTCATTTTCTGTGCCCTTCAAAGGTAAATTCACAGGACTAGTTTGTGCAAATTGTTATATTCTCAAAGTAAGTTGTATTAGGTAGCATATAATTGGTGTATGCTACAACTTCAGGCAGAAATTTCTCTCCAAAACACAATCTTGCTCTTATTCCCTTATGTCTTTCTCCATTTTCTTCTTCTTTCAATGTCTCTATTTCCCTTCCCGATGGCTAAAGGTTTTTGGTTTGTTGGGTTTTTTTGTTTGTTTGGGTTTTTTTATTACTCATTGCCCATTATCCTTCACTGTCTGTCCTCCAGCTTTCTAGCATAGCTCTGTACAGGCCAAAAATCCTAATACTAACACAGTCCTCATTATCACAATATCTGAGCACTGCACAGATTTTTCTGTGGTAAGACCTTCAAGGGACAGCTCACAAGAGGTTCTGTCAACACTCAGCAAAACCAAAATGCTGAAAAGAAGCACTACCATATGTGAGCACAGGATTTCCAGGCTTTACTGATATCCCACATTTCTGAGATGAAGAAAAGAAGGATTTTCCCTATCCTATGGTATTCAGCAGATTCTGATCCAACAGGGAACAGCAGTACTCTGATCATATAGCTGCTGCTCTCTCCTGTTTCCTGTGGCATTTCTGGGGCAGAGTAAAAAGTTACAGGCAATGTATTCTATGAAGAACAGACACTGAGGAGGAAAGGGTCAGAGAGACTGTGGTCAGAAAGAGGGGTTCAGTGAGTAAGAGATTTGTGTGAGGTTGAAGAAGACATAGGAACTGACACACTTTTCCCAGTCTGTTGTGAGAAGCCTCGGGCTGGCATGCAGCCTCTTTGCACAAGCACCGCGTTGCCCTGTCCACTCATTTTTTTCCAGATTTGTTTAAATAACGGCTCAACGGGTTTATTTATGGACCATCCTTAAGAGCATGCCTCATTAGACAGAAACAGAGAAATGAGGCAGAGACAGTTTGTAGAAGAACAGGGAACAGAAAACCTCTATCTGAAGTCACAGGATGGTCCAGAGTTAAGGCTACCATTTTTCTGTTGCCACCAAGACAAATAGGTAGCAGCAGCTTGGTAAACACATCGCAGAAATAAACAAAACTTTCCCCTCCATCCCCAAAAACTGAAACACACACCGCAGTATCAAGAATGAAAACACAAGAGGCAGCAAATGAGCCTTTTTCATTAGTAATATGAGCTACTACACCCAAAGTTGAATTTCCTGATGGTACAAAACCTATTTCACAGACACCAGCAGGAGTCATTTTCAAACTGTTGACTTGGATCAAAAAGAAATCAGTTCTTGGGATAAAAGATTACATCTGTCTTCTAAGCCATTCAGAAAGCCACATCTAGTCTCTTCTAAAGCCCAGGTCAATAAAACTCAGCTACATAAGACTAATACAAAGAATACAAACCTAGTATTGGAGCCATTATTCCCTACTGGGGAAACAACAATGCTGTAAATCCAATGTCAGTACTATTTTTCTTAACCAATTTAGAGATTAAAAGCATGACACATCTGCCTGTTAGCTGGAGCTGGAAGGATAGTGTGATTTACTTAATCAGCAATTTCTTGCCTTTTTGCAAGGCCACAGAATTTGACTTCTGCTGAATTTATGGGCAGAAATTGGTGCCTGTTATATCTCAGTCAATATGCTGTAGTTCTACGCCGTATTTTGTCCGTCCAAAAATCTGCATGAGTGCCATCCCTGGATGAGCTGTGCCTGGCTGACTCCTGCTCTAGTCCAAGTCACTTGCAGGAAGGGCTTAAATGAAGGAAGGACAAATTGTAAACAGAAACATTTATGTAATAAGAAGCTATATTTAGATTAGAGGATATGGATTTCTACATAGGCAAAGTACTAAATGGCTCCTCTTACAGGTAACATTAAAAAATAAAACCAAGATTATTGTTATACTGATAATACTGCCACCTAGTGAAGCATAAGGTGCATGTCTTACAACTCTACTTTTCTACTGTAAATACAATCATTTTTATCAAGAGACTTTTTTTAAAGCAACTTCTTACCCATCGCTCTCTGTTGAGTAGACTACAGGCAATCTGTTCTCCACTTCTATTCCCAGATCTTGCTGCACAGTTTCAAGGTTCCGTTCAAAAGTGTCCACACTACCAATATTAAACCAGACGTACTGCTATAAAAAAAAGCAGAGATCACCACAAAGTACCCTATCTTATTTCAGCTTCATTACAAGCCAACTTCTTCTAACACATACACAAGCAATTCTCAGAACAGATTCAGACCAAAATAGAGTTTTAAGTTGCCTTGTAAAGTGTGCAACTGATATAAGATGCATCTAATAATTCTAAGGCCTACCAACCTGAATATACTGTATCTGTCATTGCTTCTACAGAAATCATACACCAAATAGGTTTGGGGCACTTTAAACAGACTGAAATCCTGGCGTTTGCTCCAGGAACAAATGGAAGAAGAGTAGGCGAACAGATCTTTAGGAGGGAGCTATGCAGTCAGAATAATACAGAGCACTGAACTGGCAAACACAGCAGCCATACAACTTACTGTTTCTCCTGAAGATCTCAGCTTTTCTGGTTAAGAAAGGCAATTCTCTACTTTTGGAGCCCATACTAGCTTTCAGGTTAGCTGTCTTCACAAAAGACAGCATGAACTTGTATCATACACCAGAAAAAAAAATTCCAGACGTTACTTTCAAACAGTGTTGAGATTTGGTTTTTCAAGAAAATCTCCCTTTTTGCACCATGACCTGCATGACTTGCCCCCACTTACCCTAATATTGAAAAAGAAAAAAAGAGAGTAGTCCTAAGTATTAACTGATTGAGAAACTGAGGCAACTGGTGGTATGTGGGCGAAAGAGTAGGTGTATAAATAAGTCACGCTGAAACCCACTGATGAAGTAACTGCTGCAGATTTCACTTTACCCCAGAGGGACTTGCAGACCTTGTTTCAGAAAGTCAGTTAAAAAACTCTGCCACCCAGGAAGAGGTAACCTGACAAAGCTTCTCTTTTGTTTTTCACATAACTGGCTAAAAGCAGTCTGGAACAGAAAAGATCCAAAAGTATGTATGGTTAAGTCTGGGGTTTTCTTGAGCGGATGGAAAATAGCAGCTAGAAATACAGAACCTCCAGCAATTTCTCACTCTTCCTGTTTGTGTATTTGTATTAAGAGCATGGTGCTGGAAAGGAACTACTTGCCATAGCTTTAAGATATCTGTGGCAAAACAATCGATACAGTAAAGTGAAAAACACACAATGTAGGATAACGTAACAGTAAGGCAGAAAATATGTTTTAGATTAAGAGATTATTAGTGCTCCAGACCAAGTTTTCTGCATCAAACTTTACCTAAAAAGATTACTTTGCTGTTTCTAATGTCTCATGTATATGTATTAAAAGCGTTTACCCATTCATGAGGAGACTTTCCTGAAACAAAGATCACTCTAACAAAGCGCTTGTTCACCACTTCAAGCCTGTCCACCTGTAGGAGGAAAGAACAAAACTTGTGATGTGTTAGTGTACAGTCACTGCACTTTCATCACAGCTAAGAGCTACATATACCAAATATGAACCTGTTCTGTTTTCCAGTAAGGAGAATAAAATTCATGTTGTAGATCAGGATGGTTCCACAACCTACAGTTTGCCATTAGGAATGGCATGAAGAATCATGTATGTAATCAGTAAGCAAGAAATATTGGCACATTAAAATTTAGATTGAAAGGATGACCTCATCCCCTTTTTCAAGGAAAAAAATCCAATGCATACCTCAGCTCAAATCACAGGTAGAGAGAAACAGTTAAACAATACTTAACTATTTCAATGGTCAAACACCAACAACAATAGACCACACGACTTCAAACTCTTGTAGCAGCTTCCAAAACAAAACAAATCAAACTGAACAAAATGAGGGAACACTTAACTGTGCTCTTACAGTTGTTTACCCTAATATAAAGGACTTCCTGTGCTACCGTATTAACCACAGTAACATCAATTAGATAAAGAAGAATTTAGCTGAGGTAACAGATACTATATAAACTAAAACCAAGAATTGAGCTGCAGGTTCACAGATATATACTATTAAGCTTTTTTTTTGATAGTCAAAGTCTCAAATGGTTAGTTTCTTGAATTTGACAGGGTCTCTTCAGAAGGCAACTAAAGTTTCTTTCCATTTTTTCTTCCTCTTTCCATAAAATAACTGGTTTCAGCATCTTTAAAGAATTTAAAACTAGCAATGGTTCTACAAGTTGGGCCTGAACTGTACACAGGCTAGTAAGGTTGTTTCCCCGAACTCACTACATGTGGCCATTTCTGGCAGAATTGAAGCAAAACATGAGCTAAGAAGTCAATCTAGATCTAGCTTGACTTCATGCAAAACTACCTGAACATCTTTGTTTTGAAAAGCACGTAACCCCAATAGCACTGATGTCTTCTCCCCATTAACTGGCCAACGCTATGGCAACCAACGGCATTTGACAACTACATATTTAGCTTATCTGAATATCCAGACTACATCTTGCAAAGGCCCAAGAGACTTGGTTTTGTGCAACAGCCCACTTTCATAATGCTTTTCTGCAACAAGGGGTCAGGCTTCGTTCACTATAACAGCTAAACTAATCTTTTTACTGAGCTAGTGTCTTACTGCTTCACGACAAATATAATCAGTAAGGTTTTTTTTCCACAAGATGTACATATAACTGTCAATTAAGAACAGGACTGTAAGACACAGCGCAGGCAGAAGGGGAGAAGCGTACAGAGCAGCTCTGCATAGATCAGTAAGACAAAGAAAGGTAGAAAACAAGCTGTTTAGCACTTTACCAAAGTAATGGAGCGGTAGGAAGCATGCTGTTAACACAGAATCCCAGGTCTGAAACCTAGAGGAGGAAGCAAGCCAATGTTTTCCTAGCCTGCAGGCTAAGCTACAAACAGGGAGGTAACAGACCCAACAACTAGTGGCTCCCGAAGTGGAAAAGGCCTGTGTAACACACTCAATCTTCTGAACTTCAGGGCATCACCAACCTATTACTCCAAGCGTGGAAAGCTGCCAAGTATAGAGAGATAGGACACCGATGATAAAATTGATTGCTCTAGTAGTGGCTCCAGGTAGGAAGGAAAGAAGAAATAAGAGAGGAGAAAACAAATAAAGGAAGCTATTTTACAACACGTGCCAATTTACTGTCCTTGGAAGGGATTCTTTAACTCCCCACCCCCACCTTTCTGTTCGCACTGCTGCTCCTCAGATTCCCTTTGGAACCGATTCAAGGCATGAAACAAGAAGGACACTTTGTTTTTCAGGGGGATGGGCTCATGGAAGTCTAAGGTTAGAAGTAAGTTTCTTCTGAGGCAAGCTCATGTGTCTGCTTAAGCCATTAGGTGGGCTTACGTGTAGAATAAGACTATATGCTGAGAGACTGTGGTTGCACTGCCTCTTCAAACTAGCATCAACATGAGCTATCCAACAGAAAAAGTTCTGTCCTGAGCTGCCCATTCCCTCTCCTCTCTTGGACTGACACAAATCTTCGTACAGTCATCCAGAACATCAGATCAAGGAACTGATTAAGACGAAAGCTGATCCCCTTCTCCCTCAAAAGTTACTCTTGAGCTGGTTCTCACTCCACAGATACATGAAGACAAGCATAAGCAGGGAGGCAGAAATGAGCATCTTCAGCACACTGATTTTCCATTTCGATTCCCCTCACTACTCACCACTCCTTTAGAAAGGTAGTTATTGACAAAGTCTTTCCAGGTGATTTCTCTCCCAGGGACCCTGAAGAAGAAGTAATATACCACCATTGTCCAGAAGAAAGAACTTCCCACTACGTACATCCGAAACTCCCTGACATCCCATGGAATGTCACCCTAGGAAATGGAGGAAAAAAGGTTTTAGAGTCTGTAATACAGTAAGAACATAACAAACAGGTTCTAGTATCTATTTGTGACTTCTATTCTCTGCCCTCAAGGTTACCACAGAGAATGTCAAACAAAGCCATATTTTGTTGTATGAACACACTTCAGTAACTTGAGGAATTACAACGTTAGTAGAAAATCTTTTAAGTGTTTTATATATAGTAATTGAACAGTTTTGATCTATGAACTACTTATGTAAAACTAAAAAGTTTTGCCACCTGCTATATGACCTTTCCCTCTCCATTCTACAACAATTCTCCCTGCCTTCCAGGACTACATGCAAGACCTACAAAAATAAAGGAAAAGAAAAAAAATAACAGGAAGAACCCAGGAAAGAGGAAAAAAAGTATGCCTACTAAGTAAAATCAGAAAAATATTCTTTATATTCTTGTACTGCCAGATGCTATCATCTTTGTGCTACAGCTAATGACAATAAATATAAATTTCAAAAAGAAACTTATGTAAGTATTCCATTAAGGTCAGAATGGCTAACAGTAAGGTCAGAATGGCTAACAGTAAACTACATTTAACTAGCATTGTGTGGTCAGCAAATTTTACAAACTGACATTCTGAAATAAAATACGAAGTCTTTAAAGGCCTGAGGCTCCACTATAAGAATACTGACTACTAGCAACCATATTCATATAGCTTAAAACTCCATTAACGTTCCTGAACCAGAGTTAGATGCCTCTGAAGGTATATACAAAACAGTTATTTATGAAAGGCACTGAGTGGGGAGCCACCTAGAGCCAGTTACTATGAAACACTAGGCACAGGAGGCTTAAGGAAGAGTTAGGCAATCAGAATATGGCCCTAAAAAGCAAAAAACACACAAGGTTACTTCATGGGGACAAGACAGTTAGTACCATAAAGATATTTTAAAGTCAAAACCTTCTGTAATCTGGTCCACCAGTTAGTTTCTTCTTTCTTGCCACCTTTTTTTCCACCGCTGCCACCTCCTCCACTACCAGTCCCACTAGGCTGTCGGGCACTAGCTTGCTTTACGTCTATCAAAAATAACACATAACAAAAATATACATCTTTACATCTTATACCAATTTCACACTATTTTTTATTAGTTTTAAAATTAGTGTTGTTCTGAAAAATGAACTAGTTTGCAATGCTACGATAATTAGAGGATGTGAGAAAGTGCATTTTCCATAGGAAAACAGATATATAGCCCATTAACTGGCAGAGAGACCTCTATCTCATACAGTTATGATCACAAGAGAGGTCTGTTAATTGTATAACTGATGACACTTGGGCACCAAGAACTGAAAAATGTCCCAAATATAAAAGAAACCTGTTATGGACACTGCACGAAACTTATTTCTACTGCACTAATCCAAGACATGTGCAAGATTATTCTAAGCGTTTTGTTGGGGGAGGATTGGTGGGGTTTTTTGTTGGGTTTGGGGGTGGTGGTGTGGGTTGGGGTTTTGGAGGGGTGGAGCTGGGTTTTTGGGGGTTTTTTTTTTGTTTGTTTGTTTTAAAAAACACCACCCACAAGCTCTAAGTAACATCTCCTTCTCCCATAATTCACCCCTCCAGTCATATTATGGTCCTCTTAAAGCTCAGGGTTTATCACAGGTTGGCATCCTTTTTAATATTCTAGAGACAAGCACGGCACAGTAACAGCCAGCTACAGCTGAGGAGTTCATCTTAATCATTCTTCTACTTATCCAACTCACAAGGTGCCTGCATGGCATAGCATAATGTCATATGTCAACATACTCAAGAGGGCAAGACGGAGCACAACACTAACACACGCTCCTTCCAACCCTAGCTCTTTCAAGAGCTTGGTAGTTTGGGCATCTAGGCATGACACTAGATTTTACCATTCAAGGCCTAGTGGAAGGAAAACTGCTGCTCCTGTTACTGCTCTCATGCCTCTCCTTCTCCTTGGAAGATGTGTTACACAGATTTCTGGTACAACGGAGTGGCTGTTATTGCTAATAATTTCCAGATTCAACCCCCTCCTTGTAAAGATAGGGCTCCTTCTAGCACTGCCACTACTAGCTCCTCTTTCAAGCAGCAGGCTACATGGTTGGTCCTGGCTAAAGAGCTGGTTCTGGATCCTCACCCAGAATGACAATTCTGGTTATTCCATACAGCAAAATGGGTATTTTAGCTTGCTCTAGGAAAAGCTGAGAACTTTACACATAGAGAATCTCTGAATGCATGACTATGTCAACTAATAGGTCACAGTAAAACAAGAATTTAAGGACAGCATTCCAACAGAAACATAAGGGAAAACAAATGTTATTCCAGAAGATATACATGATATGAAAGCAAAATAGCGTTTAATAAAAATATATCAATTTGCACTTTTAAACTAATCTGGTACAGAAACATCTTCCCTGAAAAATAAACCAAAAAACCCCAAACCCACAATGTTGTGCTAAAATCTAATCTAACAAATACATGTTCCACAAAAAGAACCGAATCAAGCAGCTTTTTGTACCTTTTGTTTCTCCAGCTGTACCTTTAGTTCCATTAGCTTTCTTCCCATTGGGAAAACATTTTTCAAATCCTATTAAGAAAGAGTTAAAGAGCTCATAACTGTTTTTTAGTTTACAATTCTGTCATTCCACTTCAGTAGTCACAAGCTGGATGTATACAACAGCAAAGAAGCTAGCAACATATAGACTGCAAAGATGGTTTAGTTCTTGTATTTTTGTTGAAGAGCTCTACCAGGTTCCCATAAATAAATCTACTACTGTTGACAAGAAAATATCAAATGTATTTAATAACCTAAAGTAAAGCTGTCCTTTAAGCCAGAGATAGACAAGCTTAGTTCAACAGAAAATTGCATTTCATAGCGTGAGGTTGAGCAAACTGCAGTCATTCTTTAACAGCTCCTAAAAATCCCATAAATCAATGTTCCACCTCAAGATTAATGGCTGGTTAGTATAAGAACTTACTTCCCCGCAGACAATAAACCTAAATGGCACACAAGTGCAGTCCTCAGCAAGGAATGCAGCCTGCTTCACTTCACTGATCAAAGTTATAATCACCTTTGGGAGGTTGAGAGAAAAGCCTTCTGCAAGCAGCAATTACACTTGCCCAGACAGTACTTCTGTCAGTAGTAGCTCCAGTGGTAACTTTTTCACGGAGCTGAAAGACGAAAAATAAATATAAAGCAACAAGAAGGTGCCACAAGAATCTTGAAGCTCTCTAGTAATCCTGAACTGCAACAAGTCAGGTATTACTTTACAACAGGAACTTTACAACAGACTTCATAGTAACTGCTGTGGACCAGAGCGTAAGACAACAATAGAAAAGGAAATGGGTAATTTCTACAGCAAGGAAATTTTTATTCTATTTGTTAAGAGCAGAGTTTCATCTTACATACAAACATAACATTCTTTATTAAAAGAGAAAAAAAATCAAGCAGGAAACACTACAAGCAATGAACATTAAATACCTACACACTGATCCTATGGGAAATATTTCATACTACCAGCTGAATGACACTTAAGCGCAATACTAACTGTGATCGTACAAGCGTGATCCACACAGTACTGAATTATGTCTTGCTAAAGAACTGCGTCTTTTTCCAAATAGTTAAGAACCTGTAACTTCTCAATATGAAAGATCTGCTTGAATCCAAAAGAAACGGATATGGCAGACAAAGCTTACGTCCAGCTAAGAAACCAACACAGAGGAGGAACGCCAGTTCAAAAAACATACCTAAACCCCTATGTAGGTAAAGATCCAGTTATAAAAACACAACAAACCCAAGTCTATCACACCTTGTTCTAAGACTAATTGTTTACTGTTATTCGCCATTTAAGTGCAATTGAAGGAAACAGAAATATTTTCAATTACTACCTCTTAAGAAAACTTTTGGTATCGTAACTGAATACTTAAAAACAGAGTAAACTGCAATTTTATTACAGAGAAATCAAACCCCCTTTCTTCAAGAAGGACATATTTTAGATAAAATCCCAACTTATCCCCTTCCCAAGCTTCCCCGGCGCTTCTAAGAAAAAAAAAATATTCATATCAAGATTTCCCCACAGGCTGACTTTCTTTCTGCCTCCATTCCCTTCTGCTCCATAGAGGTGCTCAGCCTCCTTCTGTTCTTTTTGATTAGAAGTTACTGACCTTAAGAGCCAGAGAAATAGTGAAAAAAAAGAAAAAAAAAAAAAAAAGAGAGAGAACAACAGGTCCTGGAAACATGACTCAAGGTAACCATGCAAGACAGCAAACATCCATCTAGGACTAACACCTCTAGGACTACATTTGTGAAGGAAAGCTCAATGTTAGCACCTCCATAGCACTTTTCTTACAGTCAAGTTACAATGGTTGTAGACAAAACCTATTTTTGCATATTAAACAAACTTGTAGGATACTAGATTACATACTAAGACTACACTAGGAATGCTGACATATCATTAATTGAATTCTAACGCTCCTGAAGCTTTCTGTCTGGGAGCTTCCCCCTCCACCCCTTATTAAATGATGAAATACATTAGACTTATTCTGAGTAGCCATCTAGTTCCACCTGCTGGAACCAAGAGGAATACCAAAATGTCCTTGTTGCTTGCTTTTGCTGCAGACTGAGCTAAGAATTCTTAGGCTGCTCCATCCAGCCACTATTCTGTGCCACTGCATGTCTTTGAATAAAGGTCTGATACTGAAAATCCAAGAGGATATTTACTGATCATGAAAAGCATGTGCGGTAGAAATAGTCTGGAGAGCAGCTGATCTAGAGAACAGCTACTAGGTCCAATACACTATGACCTCCAACATGAGCATCTGTGCTCCTAGAAGAAGCTTTAGGACAAGCGGGAAGCATCTGTGTGGGCAATAAAATAAAAAGAGCCTGCCACAGACCAACCCATCTCTGCAGTTCAAATACAAACAGGTAGTGAATGTTGCAGCAACAGATGAAACTCAAAGACAATGTCCAGTAATACTGGCTTCTCTTCTATGTCACTGGTCTCCTACGACACCAAAAAAAAATTGGGAGTTCTTTATTCCACAAGCTCAGATTACTTGTTATTTGTAAAGAGACAGGAATATTCAGAAACCTTTACTCCAACTAAAATAAAGTAACTGCTCACGTTTAAAAGAAAAGTTTAAGTAAGCCAAATCCAACTGTCCAATTGCTTGGCTCAGCTAGACCAGCATGGGTTTATTACAGAATTAAGTTATAGTTTAATCAGGTTGGGGTGGGAGGGTAGAGGAGGGAGAGAAGGAGGGAGCAAAGGAGAGAGAGATGGGTAAGCAGACAGAGCTTTGGGGCAGACCTGACTAATGGAACTGGTTTGTTGCTGGATTGTCTCTACAGATCCTAAATTCCATGAATAAATGCCTAGTCACCTGTCAAGTTAATATGCAGAGCGCTGAGTGTTTTAAAAGTTGTTTTGTGAGAAAAGGGAACAACTGACTTCATGGCACATTCAGTAAATCACCTGACTGAGTCTGGGAGGCGTGCTTTTATGCTACCAGCAGGTCTCCTGAAACATGCAGTTTCCTTTCACCATACCATTCCACAAATGCAAAAGTTGTTAGAACCACGCTACACTGGTAACAACTGCTTGGGTTTGGGTTTTTGGTTTGTTTTTTTTTTTTCCTAATCTGTAAATCATCAGCACGAAAACTGATCATATTGATCCTGATACAGGACCTGTCCCTGGGGTGGCTGGCAATGGGAATGCCACAGCAAGCTTAGCTGATATAAGCACAGGCACTGCCTAAGCAGAGGGAAAGCAAACAAAGCACATTTGGACTGGATGCTTAAATAGTACAGCGGCTGTTTTGGGCTATGTACCATGAAACTCTGCCCAGCTTCTCTCAGTCAGAGATGAAAGAACTGTCACAGCATACAAAGCAAAAAAACCTTATCTAATGTTTGGGGTTGTTTTTTTTTTTTTTTCAGGCAAACCTTGTGACACCTTCCTAAAAAAAAAAACCCAAACAAAAAACACCCCAAACAAGACTTTTTTTTAAAAATAGAAGTTCAATATAAGCAAGTTTAGAGTACACAACGGTCTGTTTTGCAAATGCAATGAAAATGTTACTACTCCAGAGTATAACATAAACCTAAGATCTCTAACACCAAAGAAATGCCTTCTCCATGATTCCAACATTAAACAACATAGGTAATTTTAAATAAGCAGAACTACTGACTTTACAAAAACATTTTAACCATAATCCATTTTTGTAAAACTGAGGATACACAAAACAAGAACAGAAAAATCCACTCGCTTAGTTATGTAAGCAAAAGATCAAGAATCTATTAATTCAAGGAAGTTACAAGTTGACAGTTTTATCCATAAACAAGTTCCAAACCAAACAAAATAAAGTGAAGCCAAAAGTGTTAATTATCTAACAGTCACCAAAATATTACATAAGAGCATGTTAGGGAGGGAACAGAAAGCTGGCAAAGAAATCTAACTTCATGCAAGCTACTTATTTTGTTTTGCCAAAAGCAGATACTTTTAAATTTTTTTGATCTTTCATTAAAAAAAAATTTAAAAATCATTGTTTTGCTGCCTATACACACACCCCCAGGTGCTGGAGCGAATACAAAGTTCTCTTCACAGTTTCTGTTCCGTTCCAAATAAGAACTCACTGAATTTTATTGACAGAAACAAGAATTAGCTTCCTGACAGATTAACAGTACTTCTGACAGTGTTTCATTTATTGTTGTATTTAATAATAATCATTTATTACTGTATTGTTCAGATATGACCAAACAAAAACACAAATTCAATATTAAAAATGAACACATATTTATACTTAGGACTAAGTTACTAACATCCTTATGTATAATAATCTCAAAATTATCACTATCCTAGTGACAACCTTCAAGGTGCAGTTGTTCTCCACTATATGCTACAGAAAAAAAATGAACACATATTTATACTTAGGACTAAGTTACTAACATCCTTATGTATAATAATCTCAAAATTATCACTATCCTAGTGACAACCTTCAAGGTGCAGTTGTTCTCCACTATATGCTACAGAAAAATTAAGCAACCTGCCCAAGATGCCATTGGTAATGTGCAGGAAAAAAGGAGCAACGCCATTT
>NW_008795863.1:2385257-2385535 GCF_000699145.1 Aptenodytes forsteri | reverse complement strand
TATCCTGCGGTGACGTTCAACAGAGCTCGGTGGAAAATAAGACGGCTTGCCCCCTTTCCTTTTGTCGTTTGCCTATGTAACGCATTGTCTATCGAGGTGTTCGCTATAAAGTTACCTTGTGCGAAGGCCTGTAGGTCAATTGGGGCATTTAGCATTGTCCTATTTAGCATCATCCCGCGGGCGCAGGAGCAGGCTGTCCCTGTACGCCGTAAGAAGAACGGGCGGGGAAGACGACCGGCCTGGCTGAACGGGGAGCTCTTGCTGGGACTCAGGAAAAA
>NW_008795863.1:2382706-2383079 GCF_000699145.1 Aptenodytes forsteri | reverse complement strand
GGGAAGTGGTTGAGTCCCCATCCCCGGAGGTATTTAAAAGACGAGTAGATGTGGCACTTAGGGACATGGTTTAGTGGACATGGTGGTGTTGGGTTGACGGTTGGACTCGATGATCTTAGAGGTCTTTTCCAACCTCAGTGATTCTATGATTCTATGATCATTTCACTCCTAGGCTTAGCAATGCCGCTCGCGCGTGGCTGTGTGTGCCATCCGCGGCTGTTGGCGCGTTTAAAGCAAAACTCCAACGTAAGTAATTCGGAAGGGTTTAATTGTTAAGGGCTGGGTGATCAGTTACTTTCTGGGAATACAGAGCTGCGTTTCCAGAGCGAACCGACGCCGAGCAGCGCATCGAGGTCCCGCGGGCGCCTGGGCC
>NW_008795863.1:2365108-2382033 GCF_000699145.1 Aptenodytes forsteri | reverse complement strand
CTTCTGTTGGCGTTAAATCCTCCGGTGGGGGGTGGGGGGGTCTGGGGACGGTCCCCGGCGGTGCGTCAGCGCGCCCCCCGCTGCCGGTCCTTCGTCGCCTTAAGCTTTTCCCTGCGTGGTCGGACGCCGTGTGAGGGTTTCTCCCACCTCCTGCCGATTGCAGCGGGAAATACCATTCCAACAGGGCAGTGGTAGAGCTGGCCCGACAGCGTAATTGCTTGATAAAGATGTTGGCATTAAATGAAAAACATCTTACACGCTGTCAAAAAAAAAATCCCAAACTACTGACGTACTTGATGATATATTCCAAGAGATATGGACAGAGTGACTGTATTTTACCTTAGCTGTCAGATACTCTCACAGAGGTGCCTAGCAGACAGCCATTAAGTGATAGCTGAGTAAGTTTTCTTACCGTCAGTCCTTCTCTGCATTAAACGTATTTTGAACATGGCTGTGGCCATCCAACTCCATTTTGGTATAACGACGGAACAGTAGGCAAAAGCATCAACAGGTATGTAACACTTGCTCAAGCTATACCGGGGAGCTGACGTGGGGGACACGGCAGTTCCAGTGCAGCTCTTAAAATGCCACCGATAACTCATCTGCTACAGGTCTCTTAAAAATCTCGAAACTTGAAGAGCACCAGGGGTGATATAGTTCTTAAAATACTTACAAAATATCCCAGATGTGCAGCTTTAAACTTCTTTAATTACATTAACACAACCGAGTTCATTATGCTGACATAGGTGTTAGGTGTTCAACTTTAACCTTAATCTGGTATAAGTACGCAATAGCTTCTAATGTGAAATGGCAGGCAGAGGCTAGTAAAGGCTGCTTGTGTATGGCGTAACTTCTGAGTTTGAGATTAATGTCTGTCACTTGGGAGACACAAACTCGATCTTTATTTGGCATTTTCTCATTGAGATCTCTGTTGGAACGCCCCCATCTTATGGTGTAATGTGTGTGGGTGTAGGTGGTTCAGCTCAGGGGTTAATAAAATATCACTGTGCCTTATCAGATCTCTGACTCTTAAAATCCCTCAAGGACACTTAACAGAAATTTGACCTTTTCAGTTTGTGTATCTTCTGTTGATGATGTATAGTCACTGAAGATAACAAGGAATGGTCCTTCAGCTCTCCTGATATAGGAATTGAAGGCTCTCTTTTTCCTGCTCACACCAATAAAGCTGAAAGACCTTTTCTTACTCTTCTTGGAAAAAGAACTTATTTTTCCAAGCTCCTGTTTGTTCTGGCGGTGGTGTACTGTTGATGCCCTTCTGTATCGGTCTATTTTAAGACTAAAAGTAGTGTTCTTAAAAATCAAATCCATTGAGGGCCCTAAGTGCAACTCTTATGTACAAGTTGGCACCCCTAACCCTTCTTAAGTTAGATATCAATAGTTGAGTTTTTAAAGGTACCTTTAAAGGTTATAAACCTTTCATTCCAGATCTATCAGTTATTCTGAATATAGAAGTCATTGCTTCGGGACAGAATTTCTGTATTGGATCAAGTCCATGATTTATCTAGCCTCCTCTATTTCAGAAGAAGATACATGAAGTCCCACAACAAGAGCCTTGTGGACAGCCTGGCCTCCAGTAGTGGGGCTGCTCTGACCCCAGGAGTTTAAGATTATCAAAACTTGTTTCATAAAAACAGTTCTGTATTGAGAAGAGTGTCTATAAATGTAATTAATATATGGTAACAAGCTGCTGGAAGCAGTGTTATAGGTGCAGACTTAAGGCAGTGAGCTGATATGGTTTCTGAAAACCTGTTTTTTTATTTTGAACTTCCTGATTTTTTTTTTAGTTGAATTAAATTTCACTTTGCTTTTGTGCTGTAGGAAGAAATAGAAGCTAATGATTTCTTCTTTAGTTTATCTGGTGTGCTTAGAATTATAGAAGAATTTGTATTGGAGTGGACTTCTGGAGGTCATCTAGTCCAGCCTCCTTCTCAAAGCAGGGCTAACTTAAAGGTTAGGTCAGGTTGCTTTTCCGGTTGAGTTCTGAAGCGAATCGAGATTCAACAGTCTCTGTGGACAGCTACCCTGTCATTGTGGGTTTTTTGCACAGCTAATGGGAATGTCACTTGCAGCAATTTGTGACTGTTGCCCCTTGCCCTTATTTCTGTTAGACTTGGGTTAATAATTCCTTTCTTCACCCTGTAGAAAGGAATATTTTTTTTTTCTGTTTGTGTGTCAATACTTTCTTACTGCCTTTCCAAGCATCACTGTATTCTGAAGGGACTTTTGCGAGCTATGAAGTTGTACAGCATGTGCCATATTACGCAAGCTAGATCCCTGATTTAGTGTTGTCTGAATACTTGCAATTAAATACACAATAGTTACAAATATTGTCTCCTCTTCTTTTTACAGACACCCCTGGGATACAGTGATCAAAGCTGCTATGAGAAAGTACCCCAACCCAATGAATCCGTGTGTGGTAGGAGTAGATGTCCTCAACAGAAGCCTGGATAACCAGGGGAGGTTGCATAGTCACCGTCTTCTCAGCACAGAGTGGGGATTGCCAAGTATTGTAAAAGCGGTACGCTTTTACAGTCTTAATGGTTTATTAAGGGTGTGATGCATTTTTATGTCATCATCCGATTTGGAGCTGAATTCAAAGTAAAAGCTTAATTTATAGGAAATATCATCCACAAATATCACATAAGCTGTAATTAGCGTACTTTGTAGCAAGAATACGTTGTAGGCTTTAATATGCCTATAGTGTGTGTATAGCCTATACACAGCCTTCCAGACTGGTCTGTGTCATGCTATATGACTGATACAACCTACCAGGATGTAGTCTTGCCACTGATCACAGTGTTCTGGTATCCACAAATTACTTTGTATTTATTTGGGGTCACTAAGAACTTGACATTTATGCATTTCAGGTTTTTTGTTTGTTGAGGGTTTTTTTGTTTTGTTTTGTTTTAATTTTAGTACTTTTTAAATTTTTTTATTTCTTCACTTTCAGATTTTAGGAACAAGTAGAACTCTGACGTACATTGAGGAACATTCTGTGGTAGATCCAGTGGAAAAAAAGATGGAGCTTTGCTCAACTAATGTGAGTGGTAGCTTAAGAAGTTTCTGGTAATTAGTTCTGGAGATGAGATGTTTTACTCTTAACATTTTAGATTAGAAATGTGTTTGCATCTTTCATCCGGAGGCGGCAATTTCCATGTCTTAGTTGGCTCTCTTTTTTCCCCTCCTACTTCTTCCCACAAATAGGAAACTTTAAATACTCTGGCATCAAACATTTGTGATTCTGTTTTTAATGTAAGATTATTTCTCAGAATGGATGTAAAGTAGTCTGACTTTTAGATTAATAACTTGTTCTACATTACACTGCCATTTACAACAAAAGTTTTAATTTGAAATGCCTTTTTTCACAAAATGTAAATGAAATATTGTGCTGTATTTTGGTATCCTGGGAACTTGTAACTATCAGATTTAAAGTGGAGTTGTCTGTAGGAGAGCCTCATCTCTGTACAAGAGGCATTGCCTTTCCTGAGTCTTAATTTTCTGTACGCTCCAAATAGTGTTATGGTGGTCTTGGTCTTGAAGAGCCTCTCTGAATTGCATGCCATAAATCAGGTAAGACTCCACATTCAGAGAAAACAAATGGAAAGCTGTTTGTGCTTTGTACTGTGAATAGGAACTTAGATTGATATAATTAGATCTAGGATAGGAGAAGATGCATCACCCTTTATAGATCTTTTTATTGACTGTGTTCTGGGTTTTATATTCTGCGTACACTGCTTTGTCTCTGACATTAAATTGAGTGCTCTACTATTGAGTAGTGCTGTTGATAACAGAAAAATGAAAGGCGGGAAGTGAGGATTTCGGCTCTTTTTTCTTTTTAAGATTACTCTCACAAACTTGGTGTCTGTTGATGAGAGACTGGTTTACACACCTCATCCTGAAAACCCTGAAAAGTAAGTAAGGATATTTGTGTGCTTCTTTGTGTATAGGAGGCATTGTGTTAGTCCAATTCAGTTTAGGTATTAACATTTCTTTATTCTCTTACAGAACTGTGCTAACTCAAGAAGCAATTATTACTGTTAAAGGCATTAGCTTGAGCAGTTATCTGGAAAGCTTAATGGCAAACACAATATCTTCTAATGCCAGAAAGGTACATTTTTATTCTGTTTTCTCCCTCTCTCCCCCCACCCCTACCTTTCTTTTTGTTGAAACAGTAATTGTCAGTCATGTGTGCTGATACTATATTTAATATCTCTAAACTTTGTGCACAGTTTCAGCTGATTTTTTTGTAGGACCTCAGCAAGTAGAATATAATTTCCCAAAGGATGAAAAGGTTTCACTACTAAATCTTTGTTTTTCAACTAGAATTGCACATCAGAACAAACAAACTTCTGTGTGTATGCTACAGTTGCACATAGCATAGACATATTATTGGTTTTTGGGGTTTCTTTTTTCCAAAGCACCTTTCTAAACACTAACCTCCTATTTCCAGGAGTTAGTGCTAGTACTGAATATAACTTCCTTTTCAGCCTTTATAATTTGGATTTAGCAGTTAATGCTAGCATATTTTCTGTGCTGCTTTGTCAGTTGTTCCAGTTCCCATCCATTATTGAGCTGTCTCCTTGCCTTTGGCTGAAAGTAAGGTAGTGTAAGCAGAGGCATATTCTTTGAAGAGATGAAACTATACTGGCTTTTTAGGTAACACTACACCGACTTGTCTGTCTTGTGCTTGCTTTTTCTACTTGGCTTGCAGCCATGGAGCTGTACTTCAGCACGGGCAGAGCTACAGGAGTGCTTATTCTTGGGCACATTGTCTTATCCTTCTTTGGGGAAGGTGGGAAAGAACTGGGGTTGCTAGAGAAGCATGGGCATCACTGCCTAACAGCAGGATGAGCGCACCTGAAATTTGAGTTTGTGCTCTGCATTGCTGGAGAGGTTCAGCACAGTGGGAATCTGGCCCAGGTAACTCCTGATATACCAGAAAGCCTGTGCTTTGGCCAGCCCTTTGTCCTTGTGAGAGATCTTGCTTGACCAAGGCAGTGTAAGCCAACTTGATAGGAGGTATTGACCAACTAGATCAGAGAGGAGAAAGCCTCCTTTTCCTCCCTTCTGTGTGCTTCTCCAAAAATGAGAGGAAAACAGGTTAAAATCGGGGAATGGGGAAGGAGTGATGGGTAATGTCTAGGCACTGAAGAGTAACTTTAACTAGCTGAGTGCTCTCTGTGTTTGTGTGAAAGTCATAAATGGAACGTATTTCAGATAAATTACAATTCTGTTCTGATCCAGTTTCCATTTAGAAGTCTGTGTGGGGCATATATTCTTGAAAGAGAAGTCCAAACCCTGGCTCACAACCAAACTCAGTCTGACTCGGAGGTAGCAAAGCACTAGCTAGTTGGAATGGACAGATCAACTAGGCATGCTTAAAAGTGCTGGCTGAATTCTTCGTGACATCTGTCATGTTTGCATGTCTCTATTGAACTCGGAGAAAGAGTGTAAATATTCCTTGGTACCTATTCAGGTGCTGCTTGTGTGAGAGCTCGATTTCTTTTAGAGATTGTTCTTCTGTTCTGCCATTTTCAAGGAACACACTGGCTCACAAGCTTCTTGCAAATCAAAAAGACCTTCTTGTCTTGTGTGTTTCACTGAAGAGTCTCTTTAGAGATCTTGAACTTGGCAGGAATTTGTACTTGCTGTCCCCAGCCCTTTCTTTGCTAGCAGTAACCTACTCTGCTATTACTAGCTCTTCCCGCATGCTGTGCTGTGCGTCTGTGCTCTTAGCACCCCTTTTAAACGTCATGAAAGTTGCTGAAAAATGTTTTGTTGTTCTGAAGAAACAGGAAGTAAGTATTGAGATTGTGCTCTGAGGTAGAGGTGGCAGATGACGCATTATTCTTTTAAATGACGATGGAAAACTCATTTGCCATATGTTGTAAATCTTTTTTGTGTTACTCCAGGGGTGGGATGCTATTGAGTGGATAATTCAAAATTCTGAAAGCGCTCTAAGCTAGCAGTTCTCCACATCTACAGTTTGTACTAACTAGTGGTAATGCCAGCATTCTTCTTCTTGGTACAGCATTTCAGCTTTCTAGCAAATATGTGCATGGATTGTTGTCATGTGAATTTCATAAATTAACCTGCATGTATGTTTTATATACATTGCATACAGGAATGGCAAACAGGATCATTACACTGCAGTTGTAGAGAGTGAGAGTAGGTCAGATCTAGACTGGATTAATTAACCCGTGCTTATGCCACTGGACAGCCAACTTGCTGCAGCCATGTCTTGTGCCACACGTTATTGCTTATGGTTTGAAAGTGGAATGATGACTGCAGATAACTAGGCACGTGAATGGGTCCCTCTACCAAGTGTTTGGTCTGGTCCTGGTTTCTGTGATTTCAGTATGTAAAACTGGTACCTGAAGAAATTAATAAATTGGTGAATGACTGGAATTTGCATTATAAAAATGAAACAGAATTGTAGTCTTAGGATATAAAATTGATTTCTTGAAACAGATTGCATAACAGGGCTAATCTTTCTCATAGTGAAATTGTATTTGCTTTTCTTATGCCCAAGGAATCTTGTTGCCCTTCTGTGAACTTCTGTGGAAATCTGTACAAAGCTTGAAGCTGTCAGAATGTCAGACTGTTCGTGTTTTTCATTGGTCTTGTAGTTCTATTCATTTTGGTAGTGACGTGTCCCTTAAGTGATGTGACTATGAAAAAATCTGACTTCAAGGTTGAGAGAACTGAGTGTACTTGCCTCTGTGATACTTCTGCCCAGAGTGTTGTGCTTCCACTAGTCAGTTTGGCCTGTCTCTGTCATTCCTGTATTGGCTTCAACTAATAAGATTCCTTAAAAAAAGAAAAAATTCCATTATGCTGCTTCTCCTAGTTAAGAATGTAGGGGTTTTTTGCTTACTTTGAGATCAGTGTATGCCATGAGTGTTTGCTTTTATGTTCTCATTCACTAAGCTTTAAGAATGTAGGGGTTTTTTGCTTACTTTGAGATCAGTGTATGCCATGAGTGTTTGCTTTTATGTTCTCATTCCACTAAGCTTTTATGGCTGTTTTTCTGGAAAATGTCAACTACAAAGGCTCAGCATTTATCAGTCACTTAAGCTCTACCAACAAATCTTCATATGCAGCGTTTGGTCTACCAAACACGTCATACTGCTAACATATGCAATAAAGACTAATATAATATGCATGCCTGGTTATGAATGTGCTTGCTTAATGACTTACTACAGAATTTGTTGTACAGTGTGAAACTTTATAGACCAATCCTCTGTCAGATTTTTTTTTGGTAACTGGGTAGTTCTACAGTACTTGGAGGCTTTGCATCTGGTTAAAATTTTGTAACTTAATTTCCTGTGCAGAATATTCCTGAAATCTTCCTTGCCAATACCACGAATTTATTCTTAGCTGCAAAGTACAGCATATAGTGTATGCAGGTCTAAGGAAACGTGCAGACCTATGTAGTCTCAAAAGCTGAAGGAAATATCTTGGTGCTCCAGTTGAATGTCATGGATTTTTTTTTCTTCTTTATGTTATCTTATCTTAAAAACAAATATATCAACTAAAACACTATGACGTGGTTGTTTCATAGTCAGGGCCTGAAAAGAATCTCAGTATTTTTCTACTGAGCATTTTCTACGTCACAGGTGTTTGACTTTCTGACAAGTCATCTTTGTGCAATTAGACAAATATAACATGTAAGCTGTTGCTGTCTTACTCAGTTCTCTGTGCCTGTGTCACCTAAGAGAGGACATTTTAACCTGACTTTTAAATACCCCAATGTGTGCTTACTGAAAGATGATTCCCCCTCTCTGCCCCACTTTGTTCCTTACGGAGCACTCTACTCAGGTAGTTCATGGCTAGTTACAACTTGTTGCTATGCAGTAGCCTACTCCTGTCTGGGTGCTTTTACCCATGCTTTGCTGGTGTTCCCAGGTCTTGCACAGGATGTAGAGGCGGTGGAAGTTAGCACCTGCTGAAGCATGGTCGATTTGGTGCTCAAATGGAAGGAACACAGAAGTTGTTAAATCATATTCTTCTACGGACTTTTTTCAGCAACCCGTACTTAAACTGGACAATTTAAATCACGTTTTCTTGATTATTGCTGGTATTTTTTAAAGGCATATCTTGAACTAAGTTAACATAAAGATACTAGTTCTTGAGGTAATTCTGGATAGGGGTGAATCCCCCTTTCTGAGCTCTGGCCAAGAGTTGAACACTTTGTTGTGATACGTGGATAATTTTTCTCAGGTTAAGGACTGCCTGCCAGTGCAGACATAGCAATTAGTGTTTATTCTGTGAGTCCCTGTAATATGAAAAACCTGAAGAGAAACAGAGTCAGCCCTTCACTGAACTTAGTGAGGGTCTTGCGGTAAATATGTTCTTATTCATAGTAAAACTTTATTTCTTTTAATAGGTTACACTTTGCAGCCTGGAACTGGACTTTTAGTATTATTCCAGAGTAATGTTTCTAGCCTCCAAAAAAATTGTTCAAGAGTATGTGTGGGTCTTGTTTTGACGTTTGTGGGGGTTTTTTTAGGTTTTCAAAGCTGTTTATGCAGATTCTTGTTCATGCTTAGTCGTTTATAAAGGACAACAGCAGGTTCTGGACACTTTAAGAGGTTTTTGTTCACTTTATCACCTATAATGCACGCAACAAAAATAGTACATCAGAGTTCAGAACAACTCTGTGTGTGTGTGGAGGGCTGTTCCCTCCCTTTCCCTCAATCTCTGCAGAGGGCTTGGGCACTGACACTGGCTCTCCTGAAGACTTAGGACTTTTTCGGCTCAGACCCTTTATCTCCAGAACTCCTCTAGACTTGGCCAGAGCCATGTGGCTCTGAGTTACTGCTCTCCACTGTTTGTACTTCTTATTCTTAGTAGGGTAATAGAGGTGAATGTCTCTTGGCTTCTCTTTAAGGGAAAAAAGGCCAGGTGTTTTCCTGGTCTGATCCCGTCTGCTTGTTTTGGCAAACGCTGTCATTCTGAGATTGTGGAGCTCTAAAATCTTGCACTTTTGTTTAGTTAAAGTGCTTCTCTGTTTTCTTGGCTTCATTGTGCGGCTGGCTGCGTGTTCATCTTGTGGTCATTGGGGTGCAGCTGGTACAGGGTCTTCTTAAGGTAAAAGATTTTTGACATGCTTATTTTGCTGGATTCCCCAGCTCTTACTAAAGCATTGGCTGTCAACGCCTGGCTTTGAGGCACTCCCATTCTGAGAACTGAACAGAGAAAGACCGTACCTTGATATAAAATGTGCGACTGTAGTCTCTCAATTAGTCTGTTTTATATGCTGAAAAGTTGCTGTGTATGAATATAGACAGTGCGAGTCCATCCCTGAACTCTTGCTAGATATCAAATCAATTAGTTGCTACTTCAAAGAGCACTTGGAAGACTATCTTTCTTTGTCCTGGATCTTCTCAAAAACTGTCCATACAACTTGGTTAATGAATCTGAGAACAGTATCTAGACTTTGCCATAGATTTGCTGATATTCTTTGGGTGGTGGGAGAAGCAAACAGTATAAAAACAGCAATACTCTTACATAAGGGAACTTCACTGCTGAATTAGGCTTTTTGCCTACTGGGAGCTCACACCAATATTGCATTTACTTCTTGCTTATGGGTTAAGCAAATGCCTTTGCAGTGAAGTTTCCATAAGAACATGCTAAGAAGTTATCAATATAATCTGGTATCAAACTATGCAGGGCATGAAATTAATTTTAAAACAAGTCTCATGTCTGACAGAGGAAAAACTATAGAAACATGAGCAGTGGTGGTGTATCTGTCCTGATCCTAAATTCCAGTATTTTCCTGGCAGGGTCGGGATGCCCTGGAGTGGGTGATCAGCAAACTAAACACAGAATTGGAGGAGCTGAAGTCAACGCGTGAGGGCATGAAACCAGCCATGGCAGCAGCATCAACAGAACAATAAAACCAAAAATACCAAGTAACTGACAGAAAAATTTTATTCTGCAGACTGCTTTGTAGATCTCCCTTCCAAGGTTGATCTGCAGAGGTTTTATATATTTATAAGAATATTGGATCAGCGGAAAAGCAACCTCATCCATCACCTCCACAGCAGCTCCTGTTGCCTACTGAAGACTAAATTGACCTCCCGCAGATGCTCTTTTCATTTAACTAATTTATGTTTAACACTGGAAACAAAACATTTAGCACATTTAAAACTGCCTAAATGTGCCTTTTATAACAAAGATAGGGAGTATGTTATATTTACACCATCTCGGTTTTTCGTACTCAAACTTGAAAAGAACGCATGTGTCATATTAAGGGTTTTCCATGTGAACATTTGTTCTGTGAAGGGCTGATAGGTACTAGAGCACTGAATTTTGTCTGTTCTGTGATCTGATAGTGTCTTATGACCATTTAAAAGGAACTACATGAGTCAGAACATGATACTGTAGAATTAGATATCTATCTAGATAGATATCTAGATATCTATATAGATCACTCTCTCTCTCTCGATAGATAGATAGATAGATATCTAGATATCTATCTAGAGGATCATCCCAAAAAGCTAAAACCTGTGTGGTACTAACTTTTCTTACATTGTTTAAATGTGCTGCCTGAACATAACAGAACAACGCAGATACTTTACCTCTTAGATGTTTGTATCCGAACAAAGATAAAGTTTCTATTGATGTTAATAGCCTAAAACAGTTTTCAAATGGGGAGAAGGGTGTAATTTATTTTCATATTTATTAACTTGCCCTAGTTCCTCCCCTCCTTATGAGGAGAGGACTAGTAATTCCTGGAAGGTGCTGGAAAATACTTCTCTTATTTATCTCTAAGAAGGGTACTTGTAGGCTACTTGAATGAAGAGACTGTGCTGTTCCACTGGTCCTTGCTCTTCACATCATGTCTTAACTGAGGGAGAGACTGGTGCAATAACCAGAAGAGTTGAAATGAGAAATAAGCAGGACATTTGGAATCCAAATGGTAAGGTTTCATGAACATGTACTTTTCATGCCCTGAATGGAGAAAACATGGAGTACAAGAAAAACAAATGGACTGTCCTTTTTGAGTGCTTTCTAGTAACTACTGACTACCCGTGTAACCGAATTTTTTCAACACTTCTCTGCATTGGTACAAAATGGTTTCAGGATCATTTTAAATGCTTCTCATTATCTGGAAAAATACTCCAGTAACTACAGAAATTGCTTCCTATAAAACGTGCATAAATAGATATTGGTAACAGTCCTAGCCTTGTCTGATGTTCACAAAATTTTCATATTTGGTCCAGGTGTAGTATACGTTTCTTAGACAGCCCTCTGTTAGGGCATTTTTAACTTATTTTTTTGGTGTGCGCACAAAGTGAAATAAATGTTGCAAGGATGTTTACTCGTTCAAGTGACAAGCGTGTGTTTAGGAAGCTGTTAAAGAGCATGAGTAACTTCTAAAAAACTAGAAGAGTAAAATGTTGGTCACTGTTTTGATCTGGTGATTTTAAAGTGTCTGTAGCTTGAGGAAAATTTCAGTGTTCGTATTCTGGTTAGTTTGAAAGTGAACATTAATTTGGGTGTAACTGTAGTCTCACTAAATTACATGAGCCTAATGAATAAACTTCATTTAAAAAAATAGACGTATTAGTCGAAAGCAATTAAATGAGTAGCTAATATTTACATTGCTCTTTTTATATGGACCTAAAGCCTTTCTTATTTTGGAACAGAAACTTGGAGCTTAAAGGCTGATAGCAACCCCTTTCCGGAAGATACGCTGGATAGCTTTGGTGCAGGTCAGTTGTGCTTCTCAGAGGAGTGATGCCACTTCCTGGCTAAAGAATGCAGAAGATGATGTTCTAGCTCCTGGTGACATTCTGCTAGGAAGGGGAGTGCAGCTATGGCAGAGCTCTGTGAACGAAAGGACAAGATGAGTAAGTGTGTGTGTGTGGAAGTCTGTACTAGAGCATTTCCGTACATGCCTACTGGAGATGATGAAAACAACTGTCGGGGGGGGTAGAAAAGTCTTTGGAGAAGTTCATGTATTTCTTCGGTTTGGAAGAAAAATTGTCTAAAGCCGCTTCTTGCATCAGATTTGAAATAATTGCTGTTATTAGTGTTAAGACAACACTATTATTAGTATCAGCTGACTGACTTGTGTACAGCACCTTCCAGTCACTGGTGTCCCAGAAAGTCACCACAGGCTCCTATATTCTGTCTAGGGCTGAACTCCTCTGCCACACCGTAGGGTCAGTACCAGTTACACATCAGTTTTCTGGATTACTTTCTTTGCACTTTGTTTCCTTCTTCCAGAAACAAATCCTTATCTGCCTGTCTTGCAGCATCTCCTTTCTGTTTCATTTCCCACTGTTTTTGGGCTGCTTCCTCTGCACGTTTCGTGCTACTTGGGAACTATATGGCTAGATGCTTGGTTTTCCGATCTGTCTGCTGCTCCACTTGCTACGGATCAGCACCTTGCCTGCTTGTGCTCAGTCCTCTTCTGCTTTTCTCTAGGCTAAATGTGAGTGGGGAAGCTTTGGGTTGGAAAAAGACTAATTTCTTCCAGAGGCCAGTTCTGTCACCCAGCTGCCTCTCTTTGCTGCCGGACAGTGCTGCTGCTTCTTACCTTGTCTTTGGGGTAGGTGACACTCCTGCACCTCTGGGCTTATCGATCTTCCCATGGTTGCTCATTTTGCCAGGGCGTACAAAGGACCTTGCAGGCAGCGGTCACGCTGGGACCAAGTACGCACCAGTGTTTAGCAGGTGAAGTGATTCTTAATTTCCTGTAAGCTTTCCTGGACATTTTCACTCTTCTGCTTTCTGCCCGTCTAGTTTGCATATGGGGCTCCCACCCTTCTTCTCCCTTGTGAAGACCATGTGACTCTTCTCCGTGGGATCTGATGGGATCTGTAGCTGGGTGTTCAGCCCTGCTGTGCATAACACAGTTTTTGAGGCATTCCATTTCCACTCCAGTTCTGTCGCTGTTACAGTCTGACTTGACCCTTGGGGCAAAAAAACCCCTGCCTTTGGAATTGCTTATCTTGGTCCTTCCCTACGGAAACTTCCCCATCTTTTCTTTATTTACTGGAAATGGCTAAAAAAATATTTCTGAAGTCAGTCTTATGTCACGTGCATTGACTTGAGGTGTCTGTCAAAGACAGAAAGCCACATGTGAGGGAAAGTGGCCGGCTGCTTGTGGGAGCCGGGGGGGTGTAGCTTTTTGGATTGGTGCAGAAACAGCCGGGTACATAGGAGGAAAAAAGTTTATAAAGCACAAATGGCATTAAGTCAACACTCATTAACTTGGAAGGATCTTGAAGCGCTGGGGACCAAGCAGAAGAAAGCTCAGCACTTGTAACCATGCTGATTAATGGGTCGCAAGTGCCATTTTGAATAAGAATTCTGCACTTTGAGAGTTGAAAATAGAATTAAAGTAGAGTTTTGTGTGTTGGGGGAGGGAGGGTGTTCGCTGCTGTTGTTCAAGCCGCTGAGGCTTGCAGTTCAGTGTTTCTCAGCCATGAGGTTGCAGTTCAAGGGAAAGGGAGTGGGGAGGTATTGGGGGGGGGTAGTTTGGTTTTAAGAATTTAGTGCCAGTGTATCAAGTCTCCAGACTGGTTAGAAGTGTGGCTGCTCACCCTGCCCAGTAACTACAGCTCCGTCGCACACGCCTGCTGTGGAAGGATGGAGCTGGGGATAGCTGGTTCCTGACCACGGGGAAACAGTGAGGGAAGATGGCAGCAGTGGTTCCCAGAGCTTGCCAAACTGGGCATGTTAGCTCTTGGCCCTAAAGGATTTTAAGATGTTGAAGATACCAAACTTGAGGTAAACTGGTTTCTGGTTGATGCCTGGTTTTTGTGCTAGTGCGGACAGGCTCATGTTAGCAACAAAAGGCGTTAACTTAAAACAGTGTAATCAAATGGTTGTGTGTGTAATCGGTTTTGTGTAGACGATCCTTTTTTTTTTTTTTTCCTTTCCTTTTTTTTCTGACTTGCCCTTGCGCCAGTGTGAGTCCTCCATGCTCCCCCACACTTCTCACTTCTTTTCCCCCATCAGGTCAGCAGGCACGATGGGGGAAGGGTCATATTTGTTGGGAAGCGGGCAACCCTAGTGTAAGTTGCAGTATTCTTGAAAGACTTGCTTAACGCAGGTAAAGGCACTGAACTGCAGCACTTAGCATGTATCAGGAATTGATGTATAGCACATATCAGGCATTGATGTATGTGATGATGTAATAAAGTAGCACCGAGTAAGATGACCAGTGACATTCCTTGATGTGCCACTTTTCATTTAAACCTTCAGGTGGAGCAGTGTGTAACAGCTTTCCTATTCTTGCATCTTCCTAGATTGTAAGCTGTGAAGGGCAGGATTCTGTAAAGTGTCTATGTACACTATGGTGCTATCTTAAATAAATGACATCCTCAGTTTAAAAAAAACCACTTCTGGGTGTAACTGCTGTAATAGGAAATGGGCTGTCCGTTTTCAGAGAAGGCTGCAGAAAAATTATTCGCGTTAGTCTGTGCTGGGTAAGCAGCAGGACCCAGTACCAGGCTCCCTGGAGCTCACTGTAAGCCACACATCCTACTGGTCAAAAGCTCTGCGGGGGTCCTCTGTGCCTGAACTGGTAACTCCACTTGGGTCTGGCAGCTGCTTCATTTTGTAGTAGAACAGGAGAGGGCCCTCTGAAAAGATTAGCCTTCACTTGTAAATAAGACCTTATTTATCTAATAAACTATCTTCTTGGCCCGCTAACACTACTTGCCACCGGTCAGAATCATGCAGGTTATGGGCTAGCCTTTTAATCGCAGCTCCAGGAAGCAGGTCATGCTTTCGCTACAAATTTGTTCAATGAAAAGGCATTTTTGTGAAGCACAAGCCCTGTCCTCTTAATTTTTCCACAGCTGAGGTGATTGAGGTATGACTCTCATTTTATTGGAAGGCACCTGCAAGTCAAATCATCCATAAGGGCTCCTAATTTGGGGCCCTGCTGGTACAATACTTCCCCTTCTTACTCTTCCGTAATTTTGTTTCTAACCTAGTTAAAGTCTGCAGCAGCTAAGGTTCAGGGCTCTACCTGACCAAACAAATGTGGAACATGCCCTTACTAGCTGCGTTGTGTAAGAAATGACACTCACCGTCTTTACAGTTAGCTCAAGAAAGCGAGCGCAATGCATTGTCATTTTAAAGAACTTTTTATTAGTAATGCATAAACAAGGACTTGCATTTCAGTACCACATAACATGAAAACAAGCAGAAGACAATTCTATTGCCTTTCTCTGTTAGAGCTAATGCCCCGGGTGTACCTGCAGCCGCACAGGCGGTACATGCGCAGTGACAGCACAGAAGCAGAAGTTCAAAGGGGAAGGGTTTGTGCTTTGGGCCTGTTACTCTCCAAAAAGTGCATCCCCTGTTTGGGATTTTCTTTTTTTCCTTTATTAAAGGAGGGGGTTGGGGAGGGGGAACCAGCTTTAACAGAAATACAGCTCAAATACACTCCTCATCATATCTTCGTTTTGCTTTCTAATTCACAGGTAATGTAACCACCAGCCCCTTCAATAGAAACATGCCCATCCTAAATGTCTAAGCCAAAGTTGGGCCTTGGCCTCTACCTGTCCTGTAAGCTGGGCCATGAGAATGCAGCCTCTCTGTATATATACACACAGTCAACTTAACCGGTGCTTATTTCCACCAAACTTTGGAAGCCAACCTCCCGCAGAAGTTGCATCAACTCATGCCCGCATCCTTTAATTCTAGATTTAGCAGCCCCTGAAATCCAATTTAACAATCCCACACCGCAATGTTTGGCCTACAGCCTACCCTGCAAAAGCCGAAGCGTTGCTGGCTCCCGCTGTTAAGCACTGACATGACTCTGGTGACAGAAACGCAGGGAGGACCCGTAGCTTAATGTAAACGCTACAACTGCGTGGGAGGCACTAAGAATGTATTTTTTCATACTGGATGCTCACGTTATTGCACTTGCAGGGTTTTTGTAATTAAATGGGTCAATAATCAAACAGATCTTTTCCAGCTGTGACTGTACATGAAGTAGCTTGGCACCTCGAAAGACTATCTGCTTGAAAATGTAGGTTTTTATTAGCTATAGAAAGGACTATTCCAAATGGCTTCCTCTGGAACTGTTCCACAAAAACCGTCTCGATGACCTTTGCAGACTGCAGCGGCTTCCGTCGCTATTTCGGGACACAGAGCCCGCCTGGGTACGCTACCTGCGTACCTGACACTCGATTCAGCCAGGCCCTGCCACTGCAAAACAGCCCGACCAGAGAAGAAACTGAAAAGCTACTGAGCTGCAGTTTAGTGCAAAGAGACAAGCAAAGCTACCGCCACATAAAACTTGCTGTGTCTGTCTGACAACTGTTTAGCTCCATCTCCTGATTCTGCCCTATGACATTCATTGAGTGCAGACCACCATGGTAAAATTCATTCACCATGGTAAAATTCATTCACAAATCTTTGCTTGTCAAGGTGGTGTAAAGTTTCAACTCTCTGGAATTCAGTGCTAATTGCTTTCAAGTACCGAAAGCTGATGGAAGCTTGCAGTGCAGGATCCTATTGGCTCTGACACTGAGCCCTCACCTCTTTACCAGCACCTCGCAAAATTCTTTAAACAGTTGTAACCACTTTGTAGTCCCTGTTTTTGCAGATGGGGACCTGGGGCACGGACAGGCTCACAGCTTGTGCCAGGTAAACTGAGCAACGGGACCAGCTCTGGGATTTTTCAGCATCAAGCCGAGAACGCGGGGAGGGCCACGGGCTCCCTCTGCTCTGGGCTGCCGGAGCTTGTGGGTGCCACTCAGTGCCCACCCCTCGTAAACGGCAGCTGGCAGCGGCTCTCCCAGCGGGATTTTTTTTTTCTGGTCTGGGATTTTTCAGCATCAAGAACGCGGGGAGGGCCACGGGCTCCCTCTGCTCTGGGCTGCCGGAGCTTGTGGGTGCCACTCAGTGCCCACCCCTCGTAGAAG
>NW_008795863.1:2286006-2365083 GCF_000699145.1 Aptenodytes forsteri | reverse complement strand
TGCAGCTGGCAGCGGCTCTCCCAGCGGGAGGGGGCTGCGGCACTGGACTCGATCGAGCTGCCATGAGGACAACGCTCATGAACTTACACTTACATGTCAGCGAACGGGTTCTGTGTCTTTGTGTATCACGTCAGACTGAGCTAATGCCCCTCACCGGTTGTTTTCCTACCAGGAAATTTTGGTGAACAGTAATTTCAGGTACCCAAAAAATCTGAAACACAGTAGTAAAAACCAGACAGAAACAACAAAACAGATCTTTATAGCTGGAATCAATATTCATAAACATTCTCAGATTGGCCTTAAGATACATACATACAAAAGAAGAAGAAATAAACCAGAGCAGCTCCAAGTTATCAACATGGAAATACTATAAAATTTTACGGTAACATTAACAAAATCCATACGCTGTAGCACCAGAGCGTACAGTCGCAGCACCTTTCCCTCACGCCTGTGTGCTGTCACTGTTTCACAGATGAGACTGAGCTCGTAAGAAAGACATTCCTAAAAGGTGTACAGGGCTGCCGGGTGAGGTAAAGCATGAAGGTAGCAGTCAGGAGTCTGAAGTTGGAGCTTCTAAATTAGTTTTAACCTATAGAGCATGCAGCCAGTAACTAACCGTGGAAGCTGATGCTGAACTCGCCTGGGGAAAAAGGGGAGCTTGAAAGAGAAGAGAGCCCAACATAATAGTTGTGATAAAAATGTTCTCTCCACTTCTGGTTTAAAAACTAAATCAATCAAAAACCTCTCCGAAAGACTCCCAGCATTTCCCTCCCAAAGATGAGGGATGGAGATTTGCCAAAGCCTGTACCACATGCAGGACAAGCGCGCCTCAGCTACAGACCGTCGGTGTTGGAAGTAGCGACACGCTGGTAACAGAGGGAGTTGGCTGGAAACGATGACGAGGTGCTCCTCACATCACTGGGGTTACACAAGCAGTTTTATTGCTATTCTAAGAGTACTTTGACATGTTTCCGTCCCTTCATGCGGCCCAGCCAGCGTTCAGCTGTTATTCAATCATTTTCATTAACAATTCTTTGCCAAAAGAAACGTCTGACTGATCTTACAAAACTATAAGAGCATGAAAAAGAAAAGGAGAGAGACAGAACCTTTAAATCCGCTTCCACATGAATAATTAACACAGACAAGGGCTATAACGGAAAGGCATTTTATTTTCGCCAGGTAACACCCCTCCCTGTATAAAGAAAGTAAGGGGGAAAGGGGAAAAAACAACAAACCCCCAAAGCACTATTGTCACCATGAACGTTTGAAACTTCGGCTTTTAGACAAGTGAGAGCTGCAGCAAAGGCCTGCTCGCTTCCTCCATCGCCGCCGCGAGGCAGAGCTGGTTTTTAATTCTCCACAACCAGGTTCACATACAAAACAGTAAGACCGATGCTGCCAGTGGCATTTTTAACTCCTTTGGTCTCCTGTGATACATTTAAACAGACCTTGGGCATATTAATAAAGCTAAAAAAAAAAAAAAAAAATATCAAAAGATTTTAAAAATTCATGGAAGGGAGCTCACTGTGCTAGTCCCACATTCTTGTCAGCAGTAATTCACTCTAAAATGCCTACGGAGTGCAAACTGTATTAGGGGGCTGAAAGCGTTAACTCTAATAAAGATAATAGCCAACACACATATAAATAAGACTCATTTCCTTTTTAAAACATCATGGGAAAGTCAATTCCCATTGCATGATTGATGGAGACTTCCTAAATATTAATAAATATATTACACATATTTACAAGCTTCTGATTTCATCCTCTCACGCTAATGTGAAGTTCAGACCGTAAATAGGACATGCTGGGCAGCACCGCAGGGTACGCAGGCAAATGGCTGCAGTGGATTTGGGATGCTAGCGCAAGCAGCGAGATGGAAAGCTAAAAATAGCCCACTCCGCAGAGAGCCAGGCAACCAGCGAGCTGAGCTCCTTCAGGCTTTGCGTGACAAACCAACCCGCTGCTTTTTCTTTTGTGGAATGAAATGCCAGAGTAATGTGGAGCAACTGTGGCAGAGAGGAAGGGATGGGAGGGAAGGGGAGAGGCAGCCCTCCGCACCACGTTTTCTGGAGCCTGCCACAGTGTGTGTCAGCAGCCCGGAGGGTTTTTTCCAGGGAAACAGGGAGGTTATCCAGGCCCTGCCCCATAGCAGCTCTGCGTGAGCAACATGGAGCAATTTGTACAACCACCGTGGTGGTGTTCGGTGTTTGCGCCCTGCCCGGCGCAACAGGGCCCGGCCCAAGCCAAG
Organism: Aptenodytes forsteri; assembly: GCF_000699145.1. Taxonomy (NCBI): domain Eukaryota; kingdom Metazoa; phylum Chordata; class Aves; order Sphenisciformes; family Spheniscidae; genus Aptenodytes; species Aptenodytes forsteri. Next base: position 2,362,835 of record NW_008795863.1, on the reverse strand, counting down.
GGCTGCTGGGCAACCCGGGAAGGCAAAGGCTGGATCTCGAGGCTCCACCGCCTCCCCAGAGCCGCCCCAGACACTGCCAAGGTGGAGGGGGGCACAGGCGTGCCATGAGGGACTCACTTGCCTTCGCACACTCAGGATTTACTTAGTCCTTGATCCTGCCTGCTCTGCAACATCCTAAATCCCTCTCAAAGGGGAAAAGAAACATGCGGAATACCCTGCACCTCAGTGGCTTGAGGATGCCGGGGAAGAGGACTGCGAGCAGAGGACTGAGCGATTGTAACATGTGGCTGGGGCACTGCCAGGAGCAAATGATAAGAACAACAACAGGGGAGATGCAAAGTGAGATTTCATGCATTTCTTTCAGTCTAGTTTTCCTGATGCACTGTGCAGCAAACACACGGCCTGGTTTTGGCACAGGAACAAGGAAAAGTGCTGATGTGACTGAGATCAGGCGACTCTTCCAGCAACAGCAGACCTTTCCAATCAGCCTGCCTGTGCTGCTCGCCTCCTGCGATCCTACATCCTTACCTCACGCCAGTATTCCAGGTGCTTTAACGTGCAAGATGCTTTTCCAGAGGTACCCCGAGGAGAGGGCCATGACACCTGACCTTACACGGGACAGCTACGAGGGAGAGTTAGCTTTGAGCCCTGCTTTTCCTGTTCGCATTGGTTCAGAAAAAATTAAAAACGTTATTTCAGTAAGCCCTGCATATGCAAAAATTCTCATTTTCCAAGGGGGCGTTTAAAGAAAAATAAGGATGGATGAGTCCCTGGGAAGGTTTAAGGAGACTTTTGCATGTGCTTTTCAAATCAACTTAAAAGGTATGATATGAGTGGCTGCTCCGAAGGCTGCAACGTAACATGCAAATACACTTTGAAGGGGAAGCCTTGTTCCCCTGGGCAGCGGGAGGCAGCCCGCAGTGGGACTGGAGCCCAGCTACCGCATGGGAGCCAACCACCCCTGGTGCCCCACGGCCCCCGCACCATGCCGTATCAGGGCTGGCGGGGCAGTCTGCCTTCTCTTGGGCTTTTCAATGCACGAGATTTGGACAGGAGAATCTGTTTTGATTAATACATCTTCAAAGTCATGTTACAGAAATCCAGTCCCAGCTACTTTGGAGCAGTTCTGAGGTATCTCTCATTAATCCGAAGTATAGAAATGTTAATAAATAGATCTGAAACTTTTCCGCTATGTCATTCTATAATACACTGCTATATAGATATTAAATATGCCTCAGGGTATTAAAAAATTTATGAAAAAGTTACAGTAGTTGATTTTCAAGTATTAATAACTTGGCTATGTTAGCTTGTTTTTAAATACCAAAATGATCTGGCCCCGAATTATTGACTAAACTCTGGCTATGCTTGAATTTTTAAAAAGTATTTTGAATATAAAAAAAAGTGCAAAAAAGCATGAGATGTCAGTTAATGTAACATTGTTGGAAAACAAAAACAACTAGTCTAGCACTCTTCTGTGAGCGAATTAAAAAAAGAATGAAAAAAGGTAAAAAAAAAAAGAGATTGCTCCCAATCTGAGACAGCACCGTCAAATTTCAGCAACTAGTCTAGCACTCTTCTGTGAGCGAATTAAAAAGAGAAAAAGAATGAAAAAAGGTAAAAAAAAAAAAGAGAGATTGCTCCCAATCTGAGACAGCACCGTCCCAAATTTCAGCAGAACATGAACTTTTACAGCCAAGTTCTAAACCCCAGAAAAAATGGGGTTATCAGTGGATATGCTGTCAGACGTAACTATAGCAGTATTTGTGTGCCCCGTTATAATACAAATGTACACCTTACCCACCGTTTTCTCTGAGTAACCATGAGAACAACTTTACAGCTATTCAGTTAAAATTAGCAGCCTCCCTTATTTCCCATCCTCCCCATAAACTGTACAACTCTGTCTACTACTAAAATTCACTGCTACTAGTAGTCATCATCATACATTCAAGACAGAAGGTAAACTACTAAAACCTGCTGAGGAGACGCTCAGAAGTACACTAAGGCTTAAAAAGTACAGCAGCTCAGGGGAATGGCCAACCACACGGGCGAACAGTTTCGTCGCGTATTTTGCCCTAGGATACAGGCATTGTCAAGTCCCGTGCTGAACCCTGATCTCAGAGCAACCAAAACAGTTCAAAGAAAGATGGTTTTGACCACAGTCGCTCACACTCGGTGTCTGGTGCGCGATACGACCCTTTGCTGTTTCGACTAGGACGTGAGCATTACTAGGGTGGTAATGCCAATATGACTGACCGTTTGCTACCGTGCTAACACTGACACTTTGTTAGATTTGGTTCTCCATTAAACGTATGTTTTCAGCTCACCTCCTGAAAAATGATACAAAGCATGGTTAAAAAAAAGATTGAAAGCAAGAAAAGGCTTTCTAGTTTCAACGCACACATACAAAAGAGGCAACAATTTCAAACTATTGATACTCTTCCAGTGCGAGCAGCTGACCCGTTGCGTATCATTCTGCACAGATCTAAACATAGTGTTCTGCGTCTCTGGGAACCGCTGGAGTAGGAAATCCTGTGATCTAATGCAAATTCAAACCAGTCAAGTGAAACGAAGACAGAATGATAATCCAGTTTCAGTGACCTTGCTCATGGATGATGACCTCATGAAGACAAAAGCAAAGAAAAAGGCACAAGGCTCAGATCTCATTGATAGTCCTTTCAGAGGGGCAGTATTCAGAGGTTCCCGGCGACGACATGTAGAAGGACTGAGTTTTCCTTTTTAACCTGGCTCGCTTGTTGGCCAGAGATAGGCTGCGCCGGCTTGAATTGATGATTTCTGAAATAAACTTCTTGCAGTCCACGCACACCTCCATCATGCTCCAGTCCTCCATTAATTCTTTGGGAAACTCCTCATGTGACTTATCCACAGATTTGGACCTTGAGGTCAACCTGAAAGGCAGAAGAGCGGGACCTGTCACATTATTTAGCAGCATGGCAGCGGGCCCCAAGGGACGCCTTCAGGAAACAGCACATCAGAAGGGTCTTGATGCAAATCTTCCTTTCTCCTGTCCCCAAAATGACACCAGGAGACCAAACACTGGAGAGGACAGCTTCTGCCTAGTTTGGCAAGATTGCAGGGGCACTAACTGAGGGCACGTGTAACATTTACCTTGACAAAAACAACCTTACTAATAACTGTAAATAGATGAGGTGTTTGGCTAATTTGACACAGCATCATAGCACTAGTGATTTATGCAGAGGGTTTATACTGTAGATCCCCTCAAAAAGGAGCATTTCTTTTATATTTAATTTCTGGGATTAGCTTTGACAACCATCTGTGTATAAGATATAAAACCAGTAGATAACTTCATAATGTCAAAGTGGAAAAAAAAATGTTGAAAATTAAAATTAGAAAAATTAGAGGGAAAAATAAATCCGTGCAAGACATCATTGAATTCCCATGCAGTGAGTGATTCTAGCTTGCAAGATTTATCTCTGGAGAGTCTATTCACACCAGAAAAAGACATGCTCAGGGTATTTTTGTAGAGGTGCTACAGAAATACAGTTGTCCCAGACTCATATTATTTTTCATCTGTAATGTGAAAAAGGTTTAAGACACACTGTTAGTATTGCTATTTCTCTAAATCAAAGCAATGAGTGGAAGAGACATGGATTTTCAGGCTTCAGAAAAGTTACTACAAGCGTCAGAAACAGACAACTACAAAACAGGTAGACGGTAATTAACGACTGATAACTCAAGAGGAAACATTTAGGAAGCATTTCCAACAGCCAGGTAGACGGTAATTAACGACTGATAACTCAAGAGGAAACATTTAGGAAGCATTTCCCCCAGCCACACGTGAGCTAGGGTTGTTTCTCACCTGGACATGCTCCGCAGCGATCGGTGGTGACTGGTAGAGGGTTTCTCTGGCCTCATAAAACTTTCTCCTCTTTGCAAGGTTGAAGGTCCCAGTGAGAAGATGGGGAGAGTAGAATATGGCTTTGATGGCAACCGCATCTGTTGTGAGAATAGCAGAAGGAACATGCAGTATCATTACAAAGATTATAGCTTTTCAGAAAGGGTCTAACCATAAGATAATTTACTTACTTTTTTGCAACACTGTGAGCATACAGGCCTGTGTAAGAAAGCAAGAGCATGAATCATTTCATTGGACAAAATTCCACTTAGATCAAGAATAAGGGATAAATGTTTTCAGGAGTTAGAATCCTCCCCCATCCTTCCCTTAAACAAACATTTTTGTTTTTAAAGCTTCTTGAATGTAACAACTTCAATCAGAACATGAAGCCAAAAGCAAGGAGAAATGCTAAACAACAACTACAGCTAAATTAAAAAATAGAAGAAAAAAAAAAAAGTAGCTGTTTTTCCTCTAAAGAAACCTCCTTTACTAAGTGACACAATAAATTAGTGATCCCATCCACCTCCAGCCTCATTGTCTCACTCTTCAACTTAAAATTTTTCATTCTGCCTGCAAATTATTCCTTTTCCCTTCTCCACCCACCAATACTCCAAAAATAATCCAAAAGGTAAATTGCCTTGAAATGGTTTCTGCAACAATAGAGATTATGGAAGTGTTGACTGGGGAGTCTGAATAAATTCCATCTCACTCTCCCATGAGCATAAAAGAACAAATGGGTGTTTCTCTCACTTTTAGCCTAGAGTTTCAGTCCAAGGAAACAATTCTGTCACTTAGGAAGGATCTGGTTTTGCATAATTTTTTTTAGCCTCAACTGTTACAGAAACAAAAATCAACAGTATGCAGCGGAAACATTTGGAGGTTTCTAACACATAAATCAGTATTTTTCCCTCTGAAACGGTACTCATTTATTAACAGATATTAAATATTTACCTCTTACAGAACTGACAAGTGTAAGACCAGGTAAAGAAAGAAAACCTTCTTGTTCGACAGCAAAAGCAAAGCTAAAAGAAGAACAGAGGAGTCCACAACGTTAGGCAAAGTCCCGCACAATAATGACTTCATCTATCAGTTGCCATCAGTGAGACCACAGTTGCAGTACTACATCCAGCTCTGGGGTCCCTACTTCTAAGATGATATTGAAAAGAATGATCCAGAATTGTATCTTCATATATTTAGAAATACTCCTTAAATTTTTTACCTAAATTAAATACTTGCCGGTTAATTATTAACTTATTTTTACTCCTCCCTCCCTGACGTTTATATCATCACTACACAAAAAAGCAATGGGAAAGTAAGAGTAATAGCCGTAAGGAAGGGTAACTGTTACAACTGAAAAACATAAGAACAAATGGGCATAAATTCAGCCATGAATACATTTAGGCTGGAAATCGTTCCTAACCATCTGGGTCAAGGTCTGGGACACAAAGTTTTTGCCTGTGATGATTTTCTTCCAGTCCTACGTTCTTGAAAATTAGAGGAGGTGCAGGAAAGAGCTATTATAAAAATATTACTTGAGGAAAACCTGCTTTATGGTGGGATAACAAATCCCATCTATTCAGTTTATTCAAAGGAGGTAGGGATCACAGCTTAAGAACATTTCCAGGAATGAAAGGCATTGAACAATGAAAAGTTTTGCAGTCAAACAAAAGATGACATACTGAGATCCAAAGACTCAGGTGACGTTAGATAAATTTGGTTAGAAATAAAAGTGAACAATTTTAATAGTGGGGTAAATTAATTAAAGCATCAACTTACTTTGCGATTTGATAAAAGCTCATTACTAAGCTTTGTATATCATGACAATATGCAGCAGCTGACTCTAATGAATGACATTTTAAGATTCTTGTCCCTCTGCCTTAAATGTATTAAATCTTTACATTAAATCTGCATACTAGACACAGGTAGGCCTGTAGGTAAAATACACTGTGAAGTCAAAATACACTTGCTGGAGGTGTCCAAGAAGCACAAGTCAAAAGTGGGAGGAAAGGACACTCTTTCTACTGGTAAAAACCAATTCCCAATCTGCAGTTTACAGAAAAAAATGCATTAGTTAACGGGTTCTCTAATATTAAACCTCCTTCTGGGGTCACGTGTTGTCTGACTTCTCTGAAGGCTTTCCCTCTCTGCTTGATAGTGAGGATTCATATGAAAAACCTGTTGTAATTTCCTACTGCTAGCTGTAATTCTATTTTCTGGAATAGAAATGCTAAGCAATACTGCAAAAGGCATGGGGACAGAAATCACTTTAGTCAATGATGTTTAAAACATACACATACAGATACGCTCTGATAGTTGCAAATGCTACTGCATTTTTATAGACAATCTAAACAAATAAGGTATTGCCATGAAAAGTTTTGATGTTTCTGCACATCATTCAAGGAAGCTGACCCATGTGTTATACATTTAGGGGGAGTTTGGTGGATATTCCTTCTTTTTCTCCAATGCAGGGTAAGAAACAGATGTGTAAATGGGAGGCTTGCGCGACCGGCCTCCCTCAATAAGCTTCGGAGCCTCCACAGACCCAGCCCTACCTTTCCTTTCTTGAGAGCAGTGTAGACATCTTTATATTGCTGGTACTTTTCCAGCTCCGCCTTCACCAGCACCTGACGGATGTGCATGACCTCCTCCACTGTCAGAGCCAGACATTCCACTGGGTAACAGAACTCCTCCTGGAAGCCAAAAAACCCATATTATTTCAACGCCAAATAGCTTCTTCCAGGCTTCAACCTAGACAACCAGCCACCTGGTTAGTAACTCCAGAAATAGAGGGTTTCTCCCTTCAAACTGGAATAGCACTGGCTCGTTCATGGGCATCACATAAGTTTCAAACCGTCGGAGACTGTGTAAGCGTGATCTAAATGCTCTGATGTTCAGCCTTCACAACAATGACAGTTTTCTTCATCTTTCCTCCTCAAACCACTTGACCTTTCTCTCCGTTTGTCTTTTATTACGAAGATCTGTTTCAAACCAATCAACGTTCAGGTTTATAATTTGAAAGGGAAAAGGTAATAGTAATACCATCTGCCAAATTAAGTATATTGTTTGAAGATATGCAATTTCTCTGAGACTTTGTGGTGCCCCGAGTGGCCAAGGAAAGTTGTTAGTAGCCCATTCTAGCAGAAATTTTTATTCAGTGGTACCACACCCTGGTGCTCACATGATCAGAATCCCACCAAGACTACAAAAAGTTACAGCAGTTCAGGCAGAAAAGTTTTCCTTTCTGCCCCAGGAAAGTGACAGCAGCAATTTAAGCTTTATAGAATAATCTTCAAATATAAAGCAGGAGAACTGCTTACCCAGTGTTGCATTATTAATGGCAGCGACTCAAATAGAGACTAACAACACAACTTCCCACATAAAATTTTGCGTCTGTTCTGGATTACAGCATTCAGGAGAATACTGAGTAGAGGATTCCTGAATTTGGTACCAGAGAATAAAAAGCACCAACCCAATTTGTACTCCAGCCCTGTAGTTGATTATACATTTCCAACAGAAAGACAGAAACCTCTGTGGGAACTCCCATCGCTTTATGCTTAGTGAACCTTTTCAGTCAGCCCAGAGGGGCTACTGTGCGGTAATGACAATGACGTGTAATGCTCTCTGAATAAATGAAGGAAATTTCTCCTGCAAATACAAAGACGTGGCTGACAGTTTGGAGATCTCGTTTACAAATTGAAGTGATGAATCGGATTAGTAGGGAAATGCTCCATTTCCATGTACTCAGAGGTCCGTTCTGTCTTTCCATTAGATTAAAAAGAAAATCTTTCTACGTTGCAGACCTGGCAAACATTAGCATTTAGGAACCACCACATTTTTAAAAACTGTTGTCTTACCTATCTAGAAAGGGAACACAAAGAAACTTCACTCTGTTTAAGGTACCCCACAAAAGACTAGAATTGAGTTAACTTTGTTAGATTTGCCAGCTAAACCTTTGGGGTATAGAATCACTAGTTTTCTGGAAAGAACAAGCTACATCAAAAGCAACTGCGAGTTGCTCTGAGGTGTAAAACTGCACAGCCAAAACAAAGTAACCTCTGTTCCTTATGAGCAACTTTACAGCTAACCAGCAGCTCTCAGCGTTTCATTCTGGGTTCTTCCCATAGCAACTGCCTCGCTACGGAGAAGGCACGGCTGAAGGCCGGGGCGAGACGGGAGAGGAAGTGGGTGGGAAAGCGTGATGCACACAATGCCAGCAAACAACCTCGATTCTGCATCGTGGGAGACTGAGAGAAACTGTCCAAGGTGAATGAGGCTGGCTGAATGCTTGTAATCAATCAGAGCTTTAAGTCCTTTAGAAATACAGTTCTTACTTGAAGCTCTTCCTTCCCCCTCATGAACGCCCATTCCTTTAATTTACAGAACGATGACGTCAGGGAATATTGCTCCTTTGAAGAAAGTCTGCGGATCTGCTATAGGTGTAGAGCAGGTACTAGAGGAATAGTGTGGGCCTGTTGCTGTACCAATCGAAAATGATTATCACTAAAGCAAGTAGAAATAGCTAGCAGGCAACAGGGGAAACATAGAAAATGCTCACATGTTTAAATGCTAATGTTTTAATTCCAGAGGTTACACAAGGACAACAAAATGTTAATGCAACATTAAATGAAAGATAAATATTATACTGATTTCAGAAAACGGCTTCTTTTTTTTTTCCTTTTTGGAATAGAAATAAGTACACGAGAAAATCTTTTGTTTCAACACTAGCTCTAAGGCATTGAAATTAATTAAAATTACGCTAAGCTCTGACTAAACTTCATTAAACAATGATGCTTTGGAGTTATTGCTCAAACTCCCAACAATAATCTGCACACAAGTTAGGCAGCTCCAAGTGAGAGAACTTCAGCTCTCTGCAACACTTGCATACAACAGAACATACTAAAGACAAAGCGTGGTTTGAATGGTTTTGATTTTCTGGAATTGTACTCAATACTCATTTTATTACTGAAGACAAGTCAGTAGTCTTATTTTTAAAGGGGAAAAAAAAAATCTTACTTAAAAATACTATTTTGAACTTGAAGTTTCCGTGATCCTCATGAGAATTGGCTTAACACTTTGACTGTGCAATCTTATTATATATACCGTAATAGCTTAAGGTGTATATGTGTAATTTTTTTTACTCAGGAAAAGCAGGTAGTAAGAATTTCATATCCATAATGTGAATTAAAGTGCTTTGTAGGTCATTCTCAGCATACACACACCTAATAGGTCCTTATGACTAACACATTTTTACACTAATATATTCCTTGTAAAAATTCTCATTAAAGGATGTCACTAGGCATTCAAATGAGCTGCCCTAGTAGTTCGCAATACGAACAAGTGCCGGATTGGTCTCTAAGTTCTGCAATTCACAATTAGTCAAGCACTCTAAACTCTCGTTGCTTTTGCAGACTAAAAGTTTCTAAGAAGTCAGCTGGATATCTCAGCTATAAACTCTCCTGCACAGGTTTCACACTGTCACTTATTGGTTGGGACAAGAAAAAGAAGGAAAAAATTAAATTATTAATGTTAAATTCTACATAGGGGTAAGTGACTCAGTTTTTCTTTTCAGTGGATTTGCCTTCCCTGGTACATAGCTATTAGTTATTCTGCAAGTTCTGATATGTAAGTGTGCTGAGGACCAACCATACAGTTGTACGTAGGTTTTCAACTAAAACAGACTGCAAATGCCCTTCCATTCTACATAGTGTATCTTGTTAGAAACACAAAACCTTATTCCTTTCAACATAGTCCAAGAATTACAATAGTTTTGCTGGATTTTTGCTGTGGGATCTTCATGTGCTGTAACATTTAAGGTCTGTCCCATTGATAATCTTGTGATGTTGCATTTTTAGTTTGCTGTCCTTTCAGAACTGATTTCTTTTCCCCGTGAGGTGATTGAAGACACACAAATATCCTACACACATTGAAATCAATGTCAATCAGGTGCAATGTCCCAGCCTAAGCTTCATTCTTGCCACAGCTTAGGAAGTGCTCCCCTAGGAGGGAACATGCTGGTGAAGGTGATTTCCAAAGCCAGCAAAAAGAGGCAAACCTTTGCGGGTTTCCACCTGCTGGCAAAAGCTCTCTCACAGAGATAGTACATAGCCCCTGCCACCCCACACATGGCTGCTTCAACGGGATGAGAGCTGAGCAGAGAAGCTGTTTGCATAGTTGAAAAAAGTGGTCTGAAAGTCATCCTTGGAAATAAACTGGTTATCCTAGGAACCTGAACGATAGATAGGAAGCAGAGAAGCGAATGCTGTGTATAAATGAAACCATTAGCTTTGGTCCTCTGGGTCATGAAAAAAAAGAATGATGATGATGATGATGATGATGATGATAATAATAATAATAGCAAACAGACTACAAAGGCATCCACATGTACATCTCAGGACATTGGCTTCATCTCACTGATTAAGCACCAAGTCAGCTCACTACAGCAAGCACACCACCAGGGCTGACCCCCCCAAAATCACTGAGCTGCCCTGCCTGTCCATGTAGCACTGGTAGGGTGACATATCAGAAGGACTATGTTTGGCATTTTTCCAAGTTTGTTTCCCCTCCCCACCTACTGAGGTCTAACTCTGATGAGATGCCAGTTCACAAAACTGTCGTTAGTATGCAAGACAGATCAGTTTCTTGCTAATCCTGCTAAGAGACTGTAGCAAACCCCTGCCTGTTTTCACTGGTATTGAGGGCTATTTATTGACGAGGTCTCTTTCACCTTGAAGAGAAACTGCAGTCACAGGAGCAGGTGATAAGAAATGAAACTCCATCAATCCTGGAGGAAGGGATGAAGAAGTGTGAAGTCAAATAAAAAGTAAATAATATTCTACACTTATCGAGAAGCGTTCGCTGCAGGAACGGCAATGTTACATATGCAGCATCTGGCACAGCCACTGAAAGAAGCTGGCATCTCTCTGGGGAAGGAAAGACTTGCAGTAAGCCAAAGCGTGGAACTGGGCCAGTGCCAGCGTATCAGAAACCATCTACCAAAACTAAAAACAAAAGTCCTGTGGGAGTTGTCTGTCACACCCTAGAGGGCACTATTACCAAGTTAAAGAACTAGCTCTCTAGGCATCAAATAAAATAGGTTCTTATTAACAGAACGTCATTTCACTACTGATTTTCCTTCTTTCTCACTTCATAGCCAAAACCAAGCTAGGTGACAGTGCTCTGAAGATTAAAAAAAAACAACCCAAAAAAACCCCAAGCACAAAAGAAACTAGTAAAACCTTTCCCATGTGTTCCCACATTAGCCTGACTTATCTCTAATGTCTTTTTCTCCCTTTTCCTTTAGTATTTTTAAGGGGGAGTGGAATAATTGAATTAGTTTTTCTGCAATGGTTTTATTTTGTATATATCTTTTAGGCATATGTCAGCAAACAGACTGACAGAAGGAAAATACATATGTGGTCAAAAGGTCCTGTTAAGAACTTGGTTGACCTATTTAAAATAACAGCTTCATATATAAGATTTTAAGTCACATGATCCCCTCAAACACATGATATGAGATCAGTATTATGATGTAACATATTTAGATACACTAAAAGCGTGATGGAGCAAATGCCTCAGTATAACATACAATGCTTTCTCCCCTCCTCCCTTTAAACAATACGTCTGTGAATGACTCTGGGCCTATCAGAAAATAAAGCTTGTGCTTCCACGTATAGTGAGTGCAGCAGATGATGACAGGGCAGTCCATTTTATACGATAGTGTCTTCAAATGCATGCTGAAGGAACCCTCCAGCTTGGTTCTGGTGCAATATGTTCTGCTCCAGGTTCACTTTGGCAGAAGTAGTCTACTTGTGTTGTGCGTTTATCAACATGCTACTCCTGACCTTCACCTGGAATGAGAAACTACATTCTACTTGGAAGGATATAATAAACAAAATCCAGCAGACCCTCTGAGAAGAAGAGGAGGAAGCATGTGGGAATATTTGGAGATTATTTTCTTGTTACCATTCAACTTCATCATCTAATAGGTTTGGATCCTGGCCACCATCTCTTGGGCCAACAAAAACACTCTTCAAAGCCCATTAATACCACTGCACTACAAGACGGGGTGAGTGAATATTCCCTTCCTTTCAAAACTAGGATGTGTTTATCGATTTCCCTATTCACCAGCACCTCATGGGGCATACTTTGAAACCCTGCTGGTAGGAAAAGAGACGAGGAACATATCCTGCATGAAATTACAAAGCACTAATCAGTATGTCAGCATAAAAGAACCAAGATTTCATACCCTTTGCTGTTTATACTCTGTTGGAAAACAGCTCTCAATTAAAGCTAATTGATCAAATGTACTGTACTTTCTTTTCAAGCAGCAATACAGGTTTTTGCCTCAGTAACTTCAACAAAGCAACACAGACAAACCTTCATTTGGATTACTGAAAGAGCTTTCACATGTATAAACATTACCACACAAGTTCTTAAGGTGGGAAGAAAAGAAACGATTCCATTAATTCAGCCATTAACTAAAATACTTCCAACAACTAAAAAATTCCCCCAAATCCCAAAATAGATCCACTGCTTTGGAATTGTCTCTATTCAAATGGAAAATCAGTACGGTGAAGTTCGTCTGTTTTGGTAACACTCAAATAAAATCAAGGCACGTGGCTTTACTCAGAGTCCTAATCAAAGTGCAAATGTTTTCTGAGGCACCTGTACCTGGGATTTTGGATAAATATGCTAGAGAGACAAAATTCAAATCTTGCTTTCAAAATGTCTTTAGTAGCCAAGGGCTGTTTCTGAATTGAGGAGTTTTCTTTGAGTAAAGTTCTAATCACACTGAAGCCAAGTTTTAATTTTCATTATACTCTTAGCATGCCTCTTTTTCTCTCTCCTACCACCCACTCCACTTACAAGTGATCTGGAGCTCTGTTTTGAAGGTGGTAGGAACTGTCTCACATTGGTTGGTGTTTCCTTTTCAATGGAGTGTCGTCTCTGAGGTGGCTGCCGTCTCTCAGGTTGTGGTGTAGATGATATGGGCAAGAACTTTGGAGGCACTAAAGATTCAACCAGTATAAAAAAAATTAGTTCTTGTAAGACAGACTGTTGGATAACATTGCTCAGTACTTAAACCAGCCATTGATTTGCTAGAATTCCCACTACTGGTGGCTGAAGTTACACATCCATACTCAGAGCATCTTCAAGACAGGTATCATCACATTTTCGAGATTGAGAGAATAGGAATACTCATAAAACTAGCGAATATAGGCACGCTACTGTCCAGTTACCATTGTGTATAAATTCGGTGTTTCAGGGTATTGGCTTATTCTACTTATTTCACCATCGTGCACAGAAATACATGCACAGATGACAGGTTTCATTACAAAACCTTTCCAGTGAAACTGAAACACTTTGAAACAAAAGAAAAATATTGTTACACAGTAAAGCCTACAATAACTGTGCCTGAAATAAAGAACTGATCCTCCCCTCTTCCCAGTAAGTACTTATGAGAAATCCTGGTGATTACTATGTGTCTTTCAAACACAAACATTCACTGCCACGGTGACAGAGATGCAGGAAACATTTAAATTGGTCTTAGGTTAGAATATGTTTCTGCAGCAACAAATCCTTTTATGAGATGAGCTAAACTAGCTAAACTAACCCCCGTTCACTTCTGACTTCCTCTACAGTTCCACATCAAATTGAAGTATGAAACCACCTTCTGTTTCACAAAGATATCCACATATAGTGTAGGCTAATGCCTTCCAATCGTTAATCACATTTGACCTATTCAGCAGGTTCTAGGGTTCAGCTTTAGAGATTTATTGCATTAACAACACTCGGCTTCAGCTTTCTATAAAAGTTTCAAAGTTCATAGAACAGAAGACAACAGAAGTGTGTAAAATCAGCCACTGGGCTCTCTCATCAAAACTCACTCTTTCTGCTGCTGGTGCCTTCTTGAGAGGGGTCTTCCACTTGTGAGGGGGAGATGCTGCTGCTACTTGCTGATTTGTGTACTGATTCCTCCTGTGTGGCAAGAGGAAAAGAAACAGAATTCCTCGGGGATTGTTTTTTCTTCTCTTACTGCTTCTTAGCGCACAGAAATCACAAGCTATCAAAGGTATTTTGCACTATTCAGTCACTCAAAGCCCTAGCTTTGTGTAAATGGAGTACTGAGTAAATGGAATTTTCAACACTCAATTTTTTTTAAAAACTGGAATAACTGGTACGTGGTTGGAATTCACTGTATTTAACTATCGCATGAAAGAACAAGATCAGAAGAGAGGTTCGTGAATCCGTTGTAACCTGTTAATTTTCCACATTGTATTCAAGGACTTCTAAGGATTTGCAGCTACAGCAGATACGTTAACTCAACTTTATATCTCACACTAGCAAGGAATCAGCACTTGGATTTCTCTGGTCTCCAAAGGAATGAGAGCCACTCATACAAGTGACTCAGGTAAAGAGAAATTAATCTGATCTCCACTGCACTGTTCTCTAATCCCGGTGCGTTTCTCCTTTCTTCTGTATTTAAAAGAAATCTCATTCATTATATAAGCATGTTTCATCACAACAGCCCAGAGCAACTCCTGCAAGATGAATGAAAGTGAAACAGGCTTTGACTAACACCTTACAGCTACCTAAAGCATTATGCCACCCAAATTATCAAATCCTTTGCTTTCACCTAAAACCTCTGTCTTCAGCCACCACATACCAGCAAGATACAGATCATCAGAGGAGCCTCCCAAAGGAACAGAGTTGAAGGACTGAGTGTGAAAGCTCTTTAGCTCTATTGTGAACGCTTTTAACCAAGGCGACTTACATCATTTAAGTTGTCAAGATTTACAGATCAAACACAAGTGACCTGCTCTAAAATCCAGCAAGTGGCTGAGCTTCTCCCCACAGATTTCCTTAGTTACGTGAACCGCAAGCAGGAAAACCTCCACTGGCTGAAAGATTGCCTTCTTTGGTAACAGCAAGTCAGAAAAGAAAAGCTGTCAGGATCACCTCAATGAGCACCATGCATCACAGGACAGAGGCCTCTGCAAACTCCATCAGGTGATCTGTACTTTATGCTTAGCCCAAGGGTATGCATTGTATGTGAGGACACTGTGATGTATACTGTTCCCACGTACATGCCACAACACAGTATTCTGCAAAGGGACTCAAACCAGCTCAGATCCCAACACAATATATTCACTTTAACATATCAAGTGTGACCCTGCAAAACAGTTATGATGGGAAATCATCATGATTCAAGAATCAAATGAACCAAATCATGAATCAAATCATGATTCAAGCAACAGTCTATGCATTGAGTTTATTTACATGCTTTTCTGGGTTTTTTTGTTCTCCTTTTCCTTCCATTTTTCCTGTGTCTGAAACACTGGCACAGAGAGAAGACAGACAAAACAAGGTGCACAACCAAAAATATCAAAAGCCTATATATATTGTAACGTAAATCTGTAAAATAGGGATTACAGAAATGTTTCACATGTCCATCTAATTTTGCTAATTGCCACCTTTCAATGGAAAGAAATAGCTATTGACCATTCTTCATTCCCACTTCTGAACTTGAGATGGACATGATGTCTCAGTCACATGTTGCAAAACTAGGTAGCACACAGATGTGTCCATCTTGCCCCCATTTTTGTGAAAGATTTCCAGTTACTTCATTAGTAATGGATGAACACTGGCTACTCCAGTGGCCTAGGAGCCTCAAAAAAGACAGAGTGAAAGAAATGGACAAAAATAGAGAGTAAGGGGCTTCTCTATGGTGAAGACCTACGAGAAAGATTCCAGGAGCCACACTTCTTATTCTAAAGAATGAGAGGGAATGAACTGTCAAAGCCAATGGGCTAAGTATAAAAAATAGTCAGTATAACAACCAACCCAGGGAGAATGGAAGCCAGGAGTATGTTATATTTGACATATCATCCGACTTAGACAACAGGTATTCCTGGTTTGTCATTTCAAATTACTTTTTCTGCGCACAAACACATGCACTGAAAATGCTATTACTGCCCTACGATTTCTCAAATATGGAAGGCTTTTTTGAGAATGAAATCTTGTGTAGGAAGTACTGATGAACCATCATATGAATTTCTTCACATCAATACAGTAACTGTTGACTATTACAGTAGACTATCTGACATTTTACATTTGAGGTTGGATCAACCCAAAATCCGGGACTGCGCGCTTCTCCACAGAGCTCTAAACAATTAGAATTTTACATGTACTGAGAAAGCTGCAGCTTTAAAGGCATCACCTTAAAACATCTGAATATGTTACTGACATGATTTTTGTCTGGATAGCTGTAGCCTTATTAGGAAGATACCATTTTTATATCTGTATCAAAAATCACTGTTAGATTGCTACTTCTCTTAGCCACACAAAGCAAAATGGCACTTCCTGCTCTCCCTCTGAAACTGTGATTCTAGTGGCGATGCAGAAAAAAGCAAGGACAGAAAGTAGGAATGGTTTGTACAATATTAATCCTTGCCAGCAAATGGGCACAGGGCTGTATCAGACCTTCCCTTTCACCTCTGGCTGGCAACACTGAGTGTTGGGGCGTAGTTTGCCTCACAACACAGCTGAGAGAAGAACAAAGGGGATGCAAGGGGAAGAAAATGCATCCGCATCACAGCTCATTTGGAGGTCCACAGCTCAGCAGTGCAGACATTTGCAGCCTGTAATTTAGGGCAGAACATAGTCATAATTTAACTCCCAGTGAGTAACTCTAAATAGGTTAAGCCCAATTCAAATTGCAGGCAAAGAGGTGGCCAAGTAATTTATAGGCAATCAAGACAACACATATGCTCTTCCGTGTGTTACGTACAAAGTAAAAGTCAGGAAAGAAAGACGACATTTTGACAGAGCAATCTTCACTTTCTTCAAATGTTCTTTGTCCCACCCCCTTTGTCAGCTCCGAAAATTTCACCCAAACTCCCTTCAGTTTATTTATTTACACTACTTTAGCACTGTTCCTGAGCCCCAACCAGTATTCTGCTGAGCATCTTTATCGTCTTAATTGCTTCACCAGCTACTTCTGTTGACTCAAACCAGTACAGCATCTGTTCTCTGTGACAGCTTGATGTGGCTGATTTATTTTCAATTTATCTTTTACTCTATATTCCAGAGCTTACGCTATATGACTTTGCTTGCCTACACAGTATTCCCTAATCAATAGTCACAGTCAGACATCTTATTTTTCCTTCCTACAAGAATCGCTTCACATCTCCCTTTACAGAATTTTCTTTTACTGACTTCTGTTCATTTTTCCATGTGAAATATCATGCTGCACTAGCTTCAGGACGCACGGAGCTACAAGCTGGGAAGCTCTAAGTTCAAGGTCCAACTCTCATTGACAGGTCTTAATATTCCTGCATCCTGCCCAGCTTCATTCACAAAACCTCATATAGCCTCTATTGTCATTTTAAAGACTGCTGAGAGATTTCAGAATGCAAATCTCTTCTGCTTTCAGAATAGATGCACCAAATTATGCACCCACACAAGTCACCCATAGGATAACCCCTAATACAAAGAGGGCCAACTTTTCACAGATCAAGAAAGCATGCAAAGAGATAAATTTCTCCCCATGTATATTTCTCCCCAGCCTCCTATCTTTCAGCTTAGATGCCTTTGTAAGCACCCTGTCAGGAAACCCCTCCTTCCCCATTTACCAGAAAGAGAGTCAGGGAAGACTGCCTTCCCCAGGCTAAAATTAGCCTCTGTGAATAAACCCTGCCTGCATGTGCTTTCCAGACAGCTTAACTTTCAGAAAGGTCCAAACTCAATTAATAATACTACCAGTCCAGAAGACAAAGCTCATTCTTGAGGATGTAATGTTGGTACTTCTTGAGGATCACATATAATGCAGCTTTTAAGCTAGAGAGCTTTTTTAAGCTTTTCTCCTTTTTATGCTTTTTTAAATCTTTAACTGTCCATTTGAGAGAGGATGGATTCAAAGTTGTTTCTCCATTTAAGTGGTATTTGCTTGTCCCTATCTGTGAAACATTTGTTGGGTGTTACTTCCCAAGCCTATATAGCAAACTAATGCACTGACATTTGCACCAACCTGCAACCCCTCTGGCACAGCTGATGCTCTTTATTTAACAGCTGGTACAGTGAGGCTGGCCTCACACCTGAGTCCTTCAGTGA
Source organism: Aptenodytes forsteri (assembly GCF_000699145.1). NCBI lineage: Eukaryota > Metazoa > Chordata > Aves > Sphenisciformes > Spheniscidae > Aptenodytes > Aptenodytes forsteri. Next base: position 2,344,849 of record NW_008795863.1, on the reverse strand, counting down.
CAGCTCCTGCATGGGTGCCAGAAGGGTGCAACACATTTGCCTGCATTCCCAAAAGCATAATTGCTACATCTACACTGTGGACAGATACTGGGCATTTAGAAAAATAAGTAAATACTGGGTTTAAGGCCAAAATTAGCATTTAACCTTTTAAAAGAATATTCTCATTTTTGAGGTCTGATCTAATATTTTTGAAGTTCTGTGGGCTGACAAAGCAGTCATGGAAAATTCCGTTGATAATCTGCAAAGTCACTTCTCAGCTGATCAGTTCAGCAAATTAAGGAATAAGACTATATTCTGACAAATTGAGAAGCAAGTTGTGTCCTGATTTTTTACCTCTGAATCTGAGCTGTCAAGTTCAGCCAACGTGGGAGCCTTAAGGAGTCTCTTGCGTTGTACTGTCACTTGTGTGGCCCCATTCTGTTTTCCTTGTGGTGCCAGGCCTCCGTTCACTACAGAAGCATCCACTAATTTTCTTCCAGCCTCTGGCGTAGATACATCTAGCAAAAGAAAGAGAACAATTGCTGTTTGGACCTAATTTTTATTTCGCCTTCTCAAATCTTACTGTCAGGGCAATACACACAAAAGGAAAAAAAATTATTGCGATAGTTATGTGTGCGCAATTATTTTACTTTAGCAATACACTGCTCAGAGAACTACAGGCAATGGCTTGTGGTACAGAAGCAATATGAAAGAATGAAAGCAGTGGAAAAAGCAGCAGTGCACAATACTAAAAAGCAACCTCAGACCAACACCAATCAACTTTAAAAAAAAAAATCCTGTGTTAAACCCCAAAATATTCTTCCTTCAATAGTCTATAATTAACTATATAACAAGTATCAGAAGAATGCACAACCGATCTGGACAAGTGGGTTTCCAGTGAATCTGAAGACAAAGCCACACAGAAATTAGGAAGTTTAGCATGGAGTAAACCTAGTTTTTCCTGTGAGGACAGAATTACACTTTATTCTGCAGTATACAGAAAAGGAATGAAAATGAGCTAAATAACTACCATTCATCAAAAATATGCACAATTCTTAGGCTTGCATGGTCATTTGTATTAAAAATATGTCTGTGATGTCAAATTTTCACGTAACAGCAGAAACATGAGACTCCAGCTCTATTTTCATCTACATGAGTTTTACAAGGATGTAACTCCACTGAGTAAATTACTCGGGATTTCTGCCAGCGTGCAATCAAGATGCATCTCGGATAACGTAAGCATTGGGTCTGCTGTGCTTAGTCTAGCTTAGCTTAGACATTAAGATATGACCTAGGCTTTGATATTTTCGGAGAGCTTAGATTTTGGTCTGATAAATCAGTTTTATCCCTGTAAAAGTATGAAGTGCAGTATTCCAATCTGAAGAAAATTATGTCAGAGGGAGAAGGAAGAGAAGCTTTTAATCTCCCATTTGCATGTATGCCCTAGCATCTGGTTTTTCTACAAATGTGTTTTTCTACCCATGTAATTATAGGACTCCTTCCTCAGTCTTGTAATAACAAAGTACCTCCAGGTATTTTAAGGCTAGGGTAATGATGAGTTGTTATTCCCATTTTTATACATGGTGAAAAGAGGCACAGAAGGTCAAATGACTCATACCTTAGGTTACCGTGAGGACTATGACAGAGAAATGATATCACCCAGATATTCCCAGTGCCAACAATGTACGTACTCACACATCATTTGGGGTTACTTACATAGTTGCCCTGGTATAAACAGACAGAGTCACTGCTGCTACAACACAATTTGCATTGATAAAAGATGTTCTTGCTAACATCTTGCTAAGTTAAAACTACACAGTCTAGACAAAGCCTCAGTTGCAGTAGTAGGTCTGTTTTACAACATTCTCACCAGAGCAGCTATTGAAAAGGAGTAAGAAGAGGAATAAATTAAATCAATATATATTTTAAAGAATTAATTAGGCTATTGTTAAATGCTGGAAACTGAGCTAGAAAGGACAGGGGATGTATTCCTCTATAAATCATACCTTCAACTGGGAGTATAAGAAAAGGTGATTATTTGGACTATTAAAGTCATGGTGACATTCCAGGCCTATGAATCTGTGTACTACAGCGTTATTACTGCCTTCAGGTCCTCCCTACAAAGAGTTGCAATCAAAGACTTAGACTCTCTAACCCTTAGTTCCTATCTTCAAAGGCTTTGCTAATGGGTGTCCTGACTAGCACTATGGCTTATAGGTCATGGGGTTTTTTTCCTCCTAGATTTCTGCGAGTACAGCATGGGCGTCCTCCACATCAAATGCATTCCTGCTCTAACAGCCGCTCAACACAATCCCAGAAAGTGACAGCAGAAAAACAAAAACTGAACTGCCTCACCTCCCTGCTGCCAATACCACTTCTTGAGACCTCATAATTAGCTGGCATGCAGTTGACTGAAGAAGCTCAGGGTTTCCCAAATGAGCAAGATAAAATCCTTCGATTTGTCTTTTGATTGCACAGGGCGGTTCCTGAACAGACTGTCCAATGAAGCAGCCCCAGCACCACCAACACAACAGCCAGAAGTGGTGTCCCTTCTCCCAAAAATTTCATGCGTGGTGACTCCCCTGCCTGATGGTAGGGAGGGTGAAGAATGGCCTGTAAGTACGGTTGGACTCACTGGGAGAATAAATGATGGGAAGGCCTTCTTCCAAAAAAATAAAACACACAATAGGTCTGGGGAAAGGAAAGAGGAGGGAACATCCACCAGACATCCCCTAGCACTATGGGAGGTGATGGAATGGATATCCAGGGTACATTATAAATTGTTTTCTGTTGGGGATTTTTGTTGTTTTTGGTGGTGGTGGGTTTTTGTTTGTTTTGGGGTTTTTTTGTTTTGTTTTCTAAGAAGTTAGGCCCAATTTCTTTAGACCCCAGAAATGGAAATTTCTGATCCATTTTGGAGGTAATTTATGTAGCCAATCACTATCTACAAAGCCTAAACCAGTTGTTATTTAAATTCACATATGAATGAGTTGTTCATACATATTGTTAAGTTGTTCATATGTTGGTTTATAAGTCTTCTTGAAATACCAGAGAAGTTTTAGGTGAATCGAGAAGACAATCCAACATAGTATTTGTTTTGAAGGGCTCTTCAGTAGGAAATGTCATTTATCACCATTCTTTCCTCTAAAGAAAAAAAAAAACAGGGAGTGTTTTTACAACTTACAAGTACTAAAGAATAAAAAACAAAAGTAAAATTAGAAAACCACCCAATTTATAAAATCCGTTTTGTCAATACTGCTCAAGTTCAGTTTATCATTCTTGCATTTACAGTACTGGATATATGAATAAATGTACAAGTACTAAAGAATAAAAAACAAAAGTAAAATTAGAAAACCACCCAATTTATAAAATCCGTTTTGTCAATACTGCTCAAGTTCAGTTTATCATTCTTGCATTTACAGTACTGGATATACATGAATAAATGGATTATCATAAGTTAAGGAAAGGATCATGAAATTTTACTGTTTCAGCAAACAGATTTCAACAAAAATAACTTGTTCCAAAATTAAAGCCAGAATTTGTTAGTAGATACAGACCAAAAAATTATTACTTTGCTTAAGCTATTTTAGTGATGCACTCAGACAACAGAAACATTACTGTGTGGCAAATAATTGTACATCATCATAAACAAGATAAAATTAATCAGGATAAATAAGTCAGAAACAACAAATAGACTAATGCTTATAAAAATGAACATGACAGAAGAAATTCATGGACAATTATTTGCAACAAAATCCTAAATGTTTGTTTTTTTTTTAATGGATGATAGTTTCACAATCCCTAGTTTCATAGAACATCTAAATGTTTTGAAGATTATTCAAATGATATTAAAAAAAGGCTTGTGTGAGCAACAGCCTGGGGTTAAGGTTTTATTAGAGAGTCCAACTCACTGGGAGAGTGTCATTTCAGGCAGCAAGTACAATGAACAGTACCTGCAAATTGGATGACTACGTTTGGTTTCTTTTGAGCTTCTTCTAAGCTATCATTACAACAGGCAAATGAAAGAAGAGAAGGTCTTGATTTGATTACTTGATCTTTGTGTTGGCCTTCCCTGACTAGCCTTAAGAAGGGGGAGACAAAAAAACCCCACCCAAGGATAACATGAAATGCACCTTTATTTACATGTAAGATTATGTCTCGTATGAAACAAGGAATTAAGCAGACCACAGATTACATGCAAACCACAGCAGTCATGTAACCATATGCTGTCTGCCTCCCAACCAGCTCTCCTTGGCAAATAACGACAACAGAAACCTGAATTTTGTTCTATACAGCAAATGTACTCCTCAACCCTATCATTTTTACACTGAGTTTAAAAGAAGGCTAAGATGGATTTGCAGAATTAATACAGGCTTACCTTTTGCTAGTTAGGATGAATATTGGGAAAGATTACATAATGAATAATGGTAACAGAGATGTGCTGTTCCTTTCAATGAACTTAGATGTTGAAGTCAAACCTGAGAACTAATAAATCAGTATACCAAACTGCCAGTCTCCTGCTGGTGTTTGCATCACATTTATTATTGTGTTACTTAAATTAAGAGATTACCAGGACCTGGTGGAGTCCCTTCCTCACACTGGTCTGAGGCACAGATCATGCAAAGCCAACAGTGATACACATCACCTCACAGGGTTGGGAACAAGAGGAACAATCCCCGTGAAGTTTGGGTTTAAATGCTTCAGTTTCCTTTTTCTTCTCTCCCTGTCCCACCACCCCCAATGTACAAACTGTTTCTGAAGTAACAACTTCAAGCAAGCCATGCATACAGCTTTGAGGTAAGAACTTGAGTGTTAAGAGTGGGAATGACTGGTCTTTTGAGCCGCATTCAACGCAGTGCATTGAAGTGAAGCCGCTTTTAAGCTATTTTTCTATTAGAGGAAGCGGGCAATGACTGCCCTGGTCCCTAATCGATACCTGAGTACCTCTCAGATTACTCTCATTACAGGTGGCTACCGCTTGCTCCTTCTATTCTACCAGCAGGAAACAGCAGGGTACAAGGAGGTCCCAGGTGCCCCTCCTCTCCTCTTCAGGATGACAACAGCAGGGAGATGCGTGGAGCCGGGCAGTGTGACATACCAACAACACCGGCTTGGTGCCAGCAAAAGTCTCCAAATTGGTCTGCATCATCCCAGTCACAGACAGCAAGCATAGTAAGAGCCCGCACCTGTCCTTTAGCACTTAGTAAGAAACACTTCTGGTTTTCAGCTGGTTTGTGGTTTTTTCATGACAGCAATTGCATCAAGCAGAAAGCAATGAAAGCAGTGAAAAAGCAAGTATGTGGAAACAGTGATCACAGAATGAAAGCACAGTATAGTTTCCCTGCCTCCAAAATAATGAAAAAAGTAAAAGCACGCAGAGCAACAGCATTCAGAACTACCACTTATCGGCTTACTATCAACATCCCAACCCATCTAATTCATTTGTACTGCTCATCTGGTGCCTCACATCTACCTAACTGGAATGTTTTAATCATCCTGAATTTACTTCTAAAGACAATTTATCAGATCACTCAGTCACGCCATATGATACCACTTGCTGAGAAGCACATGACTTGAAAAAACAAAAATAATCACATTTGGAAGATGGATAAAGAAAACAGGAAGAGTTCTTCGGTGGTCAGTCAAAAAGGGCAAATCCAAGTACAGTATAGATTGCTATGAAGCTACTTCTTTAAAATAAAAACATTATGGTAATGAATTAATGGATTATGAAGGGAGCTTTTACAAAATATTGTTTGGATTTAAACAAATAAGGATGTCTCACAATTCTTAGAAATAAAAGGCAAAAGAAGAAGCAAACAGACACACGTAGAAGGACAGATCTAAACATTTCCCTTTTGTTGGTCACTGGCACATTCAGTTTTATAGTCTTAAAACTGAAGGAACTTTTGGCATATCTGAAAGCAGCAATACTTTTTGAAAACTGAAGTTTACCTGTTTGTGCTATTATCTGACCCCCTGAGGACCCTTCAGCTTTCAGTGGAGTAAAACATGATACCAAGTATATACATAATTTGAATCCCACCAGACAGCTGTAGTAGCTGTACAATATGCCATGAGTCTAAGGTTTCACAAAAGGGCTTGAGCTGGATTAACAGCCTGCCACTGCCTCTGACGGGGAGAGCCTGTTCCTTCCTCCCATCCACCCATGCTCATCATCTGCCCTCAGCCAGCTCTCTGATCATCTGATCAGATAGTAAGCAGGCTTAAATCACTAAAAGAGCAGAAAACCAACCTGGTAAGAAAATAAAAGTATTTGTTCCTGGGTTACATGAGTTTAACCAGGTCATCCTATGAATAAATGAGCAGGACTGGCACAGAGGAGTAGGGGGAATCACATGCTTGGAAGGGAGCTTGGGGAGGAGTGGGAGCAGCAAGAGCCCCTCCTCGCCTCTTGACAGTGGCAAGCTGCTACTTGGCTCAGCCAGAACATGAAGCCACGTTCATAGATAGGTCACTTGTGAACTTCGCTCCCGTATTACAAAACTATTGTGTTTTCTACATTATGGCAATCAAATAACTTCTCTATGGTCTTTCTAGTTCACAATATGCTAGCATTTCAGTCAGATTATGCCTTTCTATGGGGAAAATAACGATATGAGGTTAAAGGGTATATGGAGAAACAGAGGACGAAAACTCTGCAAAAGTCCCAAATGAGAGGTTTCTACGTGCAACTGGAAGGAAGGGGGAGGGCGCAGCTGCTGTTGCTTCTTCACAAAATGAGAGCATAGATTTATTTGGAGACTGTTTTTCTTGGGAGTCATCTAGGGGAAATTAGGTAAGAGCTAGCATAAGAGCTCTCCTCAGTGGTCAGACCTTTGAGGCTAATGTAGAATATTTCCAACCTCAATGGTGGAGTCTTTGGGTCTGAGCATCCTGGAAAGTTCATGCACAACAAGGGAGGAATTAATTTATTTTCTGGCTAGTAGGCACAAACTCTCTCTGACACTGCTGTCTCTGAAGTAGAATATGTTCATACAGTTACTGCACATCCTAACTAATGGCCCACCAAGAGGAACCTTTAAATTTGATGTTAGATAGTTGATGAAGGATCAGCTATCAAGTCCTCTGTGTCAGCTATTACCAACAAACCTTAGCAACTTATTTTGCTAACCAGTAAAGAAGGAAGGTTTAGCCTCTTTTGAGTGAACATCTTTGATTTCACAACTCACAAAGCATTTACTATAAAGACACTCAGTAGAATTGACAGTTCCTTTCTAGATTAGTATTCATGGGTGTATTTCATTAAATCTAGAAAGATAGATGAGTTCAAAACTAGTTTTTGGATCCTCATGAGAAATGAAGTACTGCAAAAGATGGTCTAGTCAAAAAGTGAGTGTAAAGACACAAAGGTCAGAGTAATAAATAAGCAAATCAGACTTGAAGGTGACACACTATTCTGCAATTTTTTAGAGTTTGGAATAGCTCTGGGCCACCTTATTTTGGTTACTTATTTAAACAGAATTCCAGCACTCTATTTCAGGTGAAATACAGTTGTTTCCTATAACTAGGTATTCTTTTGTGGCAAGGGAAATGTCTGTATAAATAAGTAATTTATCTTAATTTTTATTTTCACTGACCATATCTTGGAAGAATCCCTTCAAGTTTCTTTCTTAGATGGGAATTCAACAAACAGATGGAACAAATTTCACAATAAGCACAATAACCACGTCAGGTGTTGTTGCACCTTTTACCTGACAAGTCAAAACTGTAAGACATGCTAAGTGGTCGCATTGCTGTAAAAAAGAAACAAAAACAACAAAAAGAAAATGATTCAGCTATTAGAAAAGCAGAGGGGTAATGAAAACAAAAGATTAACTCCACTTGAGACATTTTGGATTCTGTTGCCTAAATCCAAAATGTGTCAGACATACTGAGCTTTACTACAGTAAAGCAATAAAGTCTGAAAACTACAGTAGCAGAAACGGGACTTGCATACAGAGCAATTATAAATATATTTGTATAGTTGTAGAATGAGATTTTTGGAATTCAATAAATCAAATATCAAAACAAGAGGCAAGTATCTTAAAAATGGAATATTTTCAATTAAAATGAAAGAGAGAAAGGGGCAAGGGAAAAGAGAGAGAGGAGAGAAAGAGCTGGAAAAAAATTGAAAGTACAAAGCCACATTTCACACAAGTTTCAGTGACCTGAAATAAAGATATTTCTGATTTTTTTAAGCATAATCTCCAATGATTATAATTAAACTAATAAAGAGAGACACTCAAGCTAAGCTTGAGCAGTAGTTTCCTTGAAGAGGATGGGAAAAAAGGCCAAACAGAGTGTGATTTGTGCTGATTCTTGTTCTTTTTAAAAACATTAGGTGGACTTAGCCTTTAAAATGTAGCCGTCATATTATCCTCTTCTTTCTGGGCCTCTAACTATTTTATTCCTAGATAAGAAAGTGGTCAGATGTTCTTTATTTCTGGAAAGACCTATCTACATTTCCAATTAAACAGTGTAATTCAAGGGAGTAGACACTCAAAATATTTCTCAACCGAAAACAAAATTTCAGGTTACTAATCCAAATAAGCAGGCCAAGCCCAGCGACAAGAATGTACAAGAACGCATCAAAACTGACATCAGCTTATCGGTCTTGCTTGACAGGCGATAAACATGCAAGTTGGTATGAAAGGGCCTGTCAGCCACACATACCAATGCATTAAAAAACATTTAAAAAAAGGTTGTGCTGGGACAAGTTTTGCTCATGAGGATAAAACTATGTGGTGAACGCAGTAGGTGGCTGAATCGGAGCCAAATTTGTGAGTCAGGGTATTTTTCCTGTAGTTCATTAACTAGACAACATCAGCCACAGATAACAGCTACAGAAACAGTATCTAAATCCCTGTCCAAACTTAGCATAAAGGCAAACACATTTTAAAGCATAAGGGTGTTTATCACCTAATGCTGAGTCCTAACTGAAGGTTGATAAAACATGTACATGAAACAAAGTTTTCTCCAAGCTCCATTAGCTCAACTGGCTTGAGTCACAAATCCATGCTTTTAATTAAAAGGACATGTACCTCAAGGCTGTGTTTGTCTCAATAGCTTACTCTGATGATTTTATGAGGTCATTTGAAAGCTCACCCCAGTTCCTCTACTCAAACCTCTCCCTTTGTGAGAACAGCTACCAAGATTAAATTACCATTTCCAAAGACTTTTTAGATTGAGAGCGGCCAGCCACAGGCTGTCTTTTCTCAGTGGCAGCTCAGGGTAGAGAAGTTCTTACCTGTACGCATGTGTTGTGCAGAGCAGAGGGACAGAGCCTGTGGCTGCTGGGAAGCACAAGCCATAGGTCCACCCCTATCACAGAGGAGCAACTGCAAGAGTACAGCCCCCCTCACCCCGACAGTCCAGTGTATTTGTGCACTTGACTGCTATAAACTGAGCAGCAAGGAGTAACTCAGGGACATGCGCAATGTACCTTATACTCCCAAATATTTCACTCTAACACTCTTTTCTTTTTGTTTTTAATAGTAACAAATATTTCTGTCCAGATGGTGCAAGTGTCTCACGTGGTGTTTCTACTTGGATTTATAATCCTTAAACCTCATTACCTTACATGTTGTTACACTAAATTACATTCAGTGGTCATCTAAACTATATGGCAGATCTATTTGTACCATACTGAATGTCACTAGCATTACTCCATTCCCAGTTCTGCACAAACACATTTTATTCTAAAAGGAACTTTGGACATAACAATCATTTCAATGTGAGAAAGAACAAAACCTCGTATTTCAACATAAGAAAAAATTATCTTCAAGGCCTTTGCTCTTTTTTCTTCTTCATGACAGCAGCGAATAAACACTTGGGAAATAAAACTTGCATGCATCCCCTTTTACAAATCCAATAATATGGCATTTAATCCAAATAGTTCACTGGACTGAAGGGGAATTACCACAGTTCCAAAACTCAAAAATTTAATTCTTTAACAAAAAATGAAGAATTGGTAGAAGATGGGTATCCCTCATTGGAGGCCATGCCCCGAAGTCAGCCATGAAATCCTAACCAGTAATACTTCAGAATTTAACATTGTTTTTACAAACTGTTTACTAAATGGGTTTGATGTCATTTGTATCAATTAGAAATTTTAAAGATCTATTAGATCAAATTTGCTGCCCCTGAGAGGACATGATAGTTTCCAGATGGAGAACATCTAAAATACTGAAATTGAATGTTTGAAAGAAAAGTAAGGAATCATTCCACGTTTTTACAAGCTTCCTACATTTCGAAAAATGTCTAGGCCTATTAGAAACATTAATGGATACAGCAAGCATAAACTGCATCCAAACCAGAAACTGGAAGGCCCAAAGAAACAATATTCAAACCATCATGCTTTTAAAAACGCACCCAAGTGTTCACCAAACTCTACCGAGCACTTCAAAAACAATGCAACAAAGCAAGACTGATGAAATTGTTTTTCTCTGGAGACAATGGGTTGTCACAACCCACTTGAATCTGGACCAGTGCCTTTAAGCACATGTGGCAAGCACAAATATTTTGCAAAAAGCAGCGACAGGGAGTACATACATGGATTATTTCATGCTTTTTAGCCATAAGATGCCACTTTAGCTCTTCAAAAATCCAGCTAGCTCAGTTTTTCTGATACAGATAAATACCGTGCTCTTAAAGAAATATAAGTCACAACGTAAGACTGTATTTGTCATGCTTTTGTCATCAGAACCATTGAACTAATGCAAATTGGTGATCATTGGAAAGCATAGTATTTGTATAATTTCATAGTGGGTTGTTGAATATACACTGCAGAAATGAAATGCTTTGCAGTGCAAGTCTGAATTATTTGCCCACTGAAAATATATACAAACACATGTTCCATAACTTAGAAAATGAAACAAAGATTTAGATTCAAAATAGAAGCAATAGATTCAGCAAACAAAATAAAAGCAGATTTTAAACTAAAATAAGGAAATTGATGGTGCTAACAACAGGAGACAAAGAGAATAAAATTAATTAAAAACAGACATGTAAAGAATACTTGCAGATATGTAAGGAATATTGCACTGGGGAGAAGCAATACCCATTCCATTCTGAGCAAATCTAACATTAACTGTCATGTGCAACAAGCAATATAATGCCATTAAATTTATCTAATCGTTACACTAAAAACTTGAAGGGAATCAAGCTGAACCATACCGTATCTTATTTTCCAACATAACTTTATCACAAAGACTGCATAGCCCGAGCAAAGCCTGTAGGTTCTTTCTTTTTCTGACGGGATGAGAATAATTTTATCTTCCATGACATCTGCACAGACATCGCTAATACTGCTGCTGCTTACGTGGGAAGTTTTCTGTGGATGCTGCAGTTAAAAACTAGCAATGTGCTTACCCAGCCTGCTACGCCTTATCTCGTCAGGTGAGACTGGACGTAACTTCCTCTCTGCCTTGATTTCCTCCAGTATCCTTTCATGAAGGCTGCGTGGCCGTGGTGGGGTTGGTTTCAGTTTTCTTGCCGAGGCCTCGGGATATAAAGATAATCGTATTTACATAAAACAGTGCTTTCTTGAAAGTAGATTTCACACTTTTTTTGGAAAAAAATGTGGAATGTTGTGATATGATTTTACATGCACTCAATTGTAAAACTCCCATAAATTGGAGAGAGGATTGTATTTTTCCCCAATTCATTATGATTTCCCAGAGAGATAAAGGGCGGCTGGTAATAACAGTTATTAATTGGTAGGTGCAAGATATTACATACTGTTCTTTAAGAGACTACATTCTATATACAAAAGACAGTATTTCTGAAAGCCCATGTCAGAAAGCATAATATTTAACATATTCCCTGGACATAAACATGCTTTAAAAAGCCACATTTTTGTTAGGAATGAAGCCCACTGGATTACATACAGGATTTAATGGAGGTCGCGATCGGATGAAATCCAGGATTATTTCATGGGCACTCTTTTTTAATCGAGGTGGAATGTCGCCATTGACCTGGAAAGGAGAAAGTGAAATATGTATTTCCGTGTTTTGCATTTGTATTCATGCAGATGATGAGATGAACTGAAAACTCACAACAACCCTGACAGAGCTTGCAGTGTTCTGACACGTGCACCAGACGTTAAACCCCACCAGTCCTGAGCAGAGCAACAATCCATATGCAGAGCACGGGCAAGCAAAAACGTAGATAACAGCTTTTCAGCTTTGCAGATAGCTGCAGAATAAACACAACTGCAGCAGCTTTAATCAGCTATACTTAGGATTTTGAAATTATGAAATCAAATGTCAAGGCTGCAATCATGTCTATGGGAGAATGCAGACGAAGATTGTATTTTGCTTGGAGGAAAAGTTGCCAACACCATTTTTAAGAACAACTATTTGAACCATGTCTCACTGACAACCGTTACACAGTCACTAATACTCTGTTCTTAGCCTCTGAGAAAACATGGGTGCTCTTTAAGGCCCCAGTTTTCTTGATGTCCTTACCATCTCCCAAGCACTGACGGGAAATCAAAGCTACAGCTGGCACAATCACCAATGATTTGCTTGTAGCAATGGATGAAAAATACCTTCCCCTTGTTTTTTCGTCTTTACCACCTGTCTCTGCTGCTCTGGCCATGAAGAGGTGCCCTTGTGTGTAAATCCCAGCAGAAGGAGAGGGAAGCCCTGAGCACGATTTCATAGCTACCTCTTCACCTGCACTTTGTAGATTAATCAAATGTAAAACAAAGTTTGTTAATATGTCTAGAAAGTAAATCACTAGAATGCCATGGCATGCCACTGGAAGTACAAGAAGCGCATTTCCTCGCTGTAAATCATATATTTCTGTAGAAGAGGGACTGGGTGAGGGTTCTTAGCTTGTTTGTTTGGTTTTCTCCAGAGAGACAGACATTTCTTTCTCTGATACCTCATTAGACATAAGATGATATACAAGACATCACAGGAAAGAGTCAGCAATTCACTATGTGTACAGGATATAAAAGGCAGCAACGGAAGTTTTCCTATCATATGAAGAATTTATAAATTGTAAACTAGGAATAAGTGTATGGATTTGCTTAAAAAAATCCACCTGTCAGGTTCAGTCTTCATACAGCACAGTGCCCAAGCGCACTGTCAGGGAGGAGAGAGCATCCTATGCCATACATCCTTCTAGTACCTTCTATTACTACACAGTAGCTGGCTATCAGCCCTGTCCTCCAATTTGACAGAAATTCCCACGACACTAAATTTCTTAGACCAAGTGTCCCAAATTTCAGCAGTTTTTTTTTTTTCTTTTTTCAAGGGTCAGTTGGCTCATTTTTCTTTGGGAGACTCTATTTATACAAGCTCTGTAGCCAGAAAATATATGTAAAGACACAGCTCTGGTTTGTCAAATCACATGCACTTTTGCTAACCAGAATGCTGCAGTCAGAAAAATGCATTTAAATGCCCATAAGGTCACCTGAATATGATCCCTAATTGAACTTCAGTAATGCTATGCAGCTTCCGTATAAGCTCTGCTCACCTCAGACATGCCTTGTTTCCAGGCTGAGGCAGAGCAACAGCCTCCCAGAGAACATTCATCCTTTCCACGATAAGGAAGCGGATGCAGCGTCCCTCCTGGGGACTCTTTGTGGAGGTATCCTACCCCAGCCATGGTCCAAATCCTATTTGTTTCCCCCACCCACGCCCTTAGCTTCCTTAGAATGAATTTCATATAGCTTGGCAGAGAATACCAAGCTGCTAAACTCTGCAACGTGCATCACCTTCCTAAAAATAGTGCAGAAAAATTAAAATTGCAAAGGTTTATATTAAACAGTGATTTGACATTTTATGATGAGGAGAATATTATTTTAAGTGGTGTGATTGATTTCTTCTGTTTAAAGACTGAGCAATTTTTTGAGGCCAGCAGGCTTTGCGGGATTGTTAATAAAACAAGAAGTCTCTCTTCCCCAGGTTACTGTTCATCAGATGTCAAAGTTGATAGCTGAAGTTGAGAGTTATTACCATCAGAACAGCCATTTTGTAAACTGATAATCTCTGTTCCAGCCCTGGGGAACAACCCTCTGCATGACAATAGGGAATAAATAATACATGGCTCTGAGCCTTTCACCTCAGGGCACTCTATGCCCTGACTTAATGCCACCAGGGTATAATTAGTACCAGTATTCCCATTTGATTGGAAAAGGAGAAATGTAAGATTTGCTTAAGTGATTTTCCACAGGATACACGGGGAGCTGGTGGCAAAGCAAGTGGATGTTTCGCAGCCAACAAGCCAAGAGCAGGAGCGCTGGTGGCAGAACCTACCTTCTGATACTCAGTGCCCAAACAAGATGCTCACAGGAAAGACACTGAAAGGAAGCTTTTATCTTCTCTGTCCACACTAGATCTATTTCTTTACTCAAACTAACTCTCCCCGTAACGAGCAATTTCACATGCATCTTTTCCTTTTAATTAATTAAAATTCATGGCTCTTGATTAAAGTCTAAATCAGAGATATATTGCACAGATGCAGCCATGATACGTGCAGGGGAAAAAAAACAACCAACAAAATTATCTTTTTTTTTTTTCCTCCACACAGCAGATTGGCCCCAACTGCAAACTAGTATTTAAATAAATACCTCAAAACACTGTAAAACTATCCTAAGTCTTCATGTGTGTAAAATGGCTTTTGTACAGCAGTATGCATTAAAACTGGCAGTGTGGGGTAAGCATAACCAATGATTATAAAAATCAACCAGAAATTTAGAGGTCTAAACAGCTAAAGCACAGAAAAATTACCATGTAATCATCTACTCGCTCACAACCTGCTACCATCATATTTTAATCTATAAATATGGATTTGCAGTTAAAGAAATAACTGCAAATGGTAGTTAGTAACCTTTGGCTGAAGCCAAGCTTTAAAAATGGTGATCCCAAACACGAAGTACATTGCACATGACTTTCACAAAAACTACTTACCGTTGACATTCAATTATCTCAGCCATTTATTTTTCTCACTATAAAAGATGACAGCATTAAATAGGAGAGTGCTACCTCTAAATAATAGGTAACATGAAACTGATACTGTTTTGTACTATCTAGAAATTTTCATATAAAATGAGATTGCTTGGACACTGAAACAGACAGAGGGGGCATGCTGCATCATTTCCAGAACAGGTCATGATAAAGTTCAGTTGTGAATTAAAGTATTATAAGTAGATATCTATTTGCCATCTTTCATTATGCAGACAGTATAATGCTTTTGTTAACGTAGTTGGTACACAGTGCGTATCTGACACCACACAGCAAGCTCAAGCAGCAGTGTCCAAGAATGAAGTGCTTTGCTACTTCACATTGTAAGCCACTGTATTCACACTGCTGTTCCTGCAGTATTATAGATAGAAGTTTATGATACCACAGGATAACCATAGTACTTACACAGAGTCACTCCTTCTTTGAATACCCCTAAAGCATGGTTAGGAACTGTAAAGCTCACTGCTCTACCTAGGATGACTTCTAAGCTTCTGCAGAAATATGTGATGAAGGCAGAAAATGAAAAAAGGCTAGTTCCCTGCTTAAAGCAGCTGAATACCACTCAGTAAAAATAAATCAGATGTGTGCGTAAGAGAACGACACACTCTACAGTGCTCAGCTGGACAAACTGGTCAAAGTCTTTTCCTCACATTCTCTATGTCCAGCTTGAAACATCTGAAATCTCGCTTATTAAAATACTGTCCATGCACAGCTGTTGTTGCAATTAATGTACGTACTGTAAGATGCTAAATACTGTAAAGAAATAAATAATTTTTTGTTAAAAATACCCAAACAGCCATGCCACAGGATTCTCAGATTAGACATTCAAATTACTGGATATTTTTGATAATAATAGCTTCAACTTATATGACTAAATGCCCCTTCTGCAGCATGGCCAAGCTAATACCACTGCATCACAGGTATTTGTGAAGAGCTCGAATACGAAGACAAGAGCACCATTACCTACGAAGAATTTAACTGTTATGCAATGTAATGCTGAGTTTGGATACTACATGAAAGGTACCTGACAGCCATGCATTGAGTAAGTAACATAAGAGTTATGAGCTACTGTTCAATAAGCACTGCTCAAGAAATACACTGGATGGTGCGCACCTTGGAGGGGGGGGGAGATGGGCAGGAAAGAGAGCTAATTGTGAATCAATGTGGAATTAAAAGCTGTAGCTTAACATATATGCATAATAAAGAAAAAATAAGCCTGTAAGAGTAATTTAATTCTTAAATTTCCCTGTTTCCAAGTGTTGACTCTACCAGTGTTCACCCTTTTTAACTTTTTTGGGCGTGAGCGCTCCATAGGAGAAAAATGCTATTAAATCTCTCCAGGTAGACATGCAAAGATTACAAAATGCCAGGATGAAAGTTATCTTGTTCCCACAACAACCACAGAAACAAGGACTCTTGCATTGGAAGGACAGAGATGACAAATTTGTAACTATTTTCATATGTACTGAAACAGAAGTGCCAACGTCACTGAAACTAATGAAACCAGTTATTTACAAAAAGCCCAGAATTTGACATTTTACATCTTCAAAACATTCTGAATATTTGCACTATGACAGAAGACGGACGAGAACAGATAGCTCCAGTTATTAGCCTCTGTTAACACTTTTGATAGTCTGAAACACCAAAATAGTTCCTAAGTAATGCACCTAATAGGAACATCTGTTCCTTTCCTAATTTCTACTCAGAGTACTGAGCAGTCAGGTACAGATAAAGCTACTCTTTTAAACACAGCATTATATTAATAAAAGGAACTGTAAAGACTTCATGTTGCACCTCATTTACTTAAAAAATTTACTTAAGCTCTTGTTATCATTAGTAGCATATGCATTTTCACAAGCTACCAAGTCTAAAAATACTACCTGTAAATTTAAAACAAAAATTGCTTTTAATAAAAATTTTGCCAAACATCTGTTTTGACTGATAGAAAGAAACATAATCCATCTTTCCCAGGCTGCCTTAAAATTCAGATTTAGGATTCTTGTCCTTTTCTCCTCTTTTCAAGAACCATGGCAGTTTTCTCTGATGGGAATACATATAATCAGCTTTGACCCATGACATCAGCTAAAAGATGCTGTATTTATGCGATCTAACTAAACTTCTAATTCTATGTGAATCCTTCAGGCACCACACATTTCACGTCAAGCAGCACTCTTATTATTTTGCATGCTTTGCACATTCTTCAAGCTGACCCTGCAGCAGAATCCAAGTTACTGAATTTAAGGTTTCTAATACGAAAGAAGTTATTTTTCTAACACAATGTCATTAGCAGTTGTCAGACTAAGCCAGCAATTGTGTCACAGACAGCACTACAGGTACTGTACCCTGCAGCTGATTGTAATCCTAATTCATGTTTATGTCCAGAGGTCACTTTGACAATCTACCTAGTAGACAAGATATCAGGACAAAAATAGATGCTTGCAGGGATTTCGTTTACAGTGAGGGTCTGGATGAGCAGAGGAGCAGCTGTGCCTCGAAGACCTACCGTATAATGAAGAAAATCTCTTCTGAAGAGGCAGGAGCTTGCTCAGCAGAAGATGAATTAAAGGCAAGTCTGACAAAAGCAAAATTAGATGACCCAGGGATTCCCATTCAAACAAAACTACTATCCTGATTGCATACAGTAATCAAGGTCCTGAGGGGGCTGTTCCTCTTTTGCAGTGGGTAGTATGAACACTTAGCGCAGTTCTCTGAATTGTTAGCGGAAAGTCCGATAACGTCATTACCTGGGTATGTATTTTACCCTATTGATTTAACATTTAAGCAACATCTGCTGCAGAAAATAAATACAATCTGATAGTCTAAATCCAGATCTTAATTAGGAAAGTACTTTCAGCTCATACATAAAAGGCATTTATATTTGTAACAGAATCCATTTATTTGCTCCCCATGTAGTTGTTCAAATTTTTTCCTCCTTTATTCTTTTTTCTCATGATCTCTGATAGAACAAACTACACGCTTTCTGTCTCTCCCATCTCCCCTCCACCCCCATCTCTGAATTTTTCTGATGGAATCACAGCTTTCTCACTTTTGTGAGGTTTTGTCAGGAAAGCAAATACATTTGGACACTGAATATTCTAAGACGATGCTTCCACTGTAACCAACAACAGGCAAAGATAAGTAAGTGCAAGGTATAAATATTGACATTGACCAAATACATGCCTCTGACAAAGGGGTTTAAAATGTGCTACTAGGGATAAGGAACCCTTTAGTTCAGTTGCTAGCTTATCAGGAACATCTTAATGTTGAACACAATATAAACCAAAAGGAAAGAAAGAACAGGGACACACCAGTAAGTATCAAATGGATTCTGAAAAAAAGAGTGCCTCCAGTCAATCATACATGCACCTTTATGAGTATCTAGGAGGAGACGCATCAACACTGTCCAGCTTGCTTTGGCATATTGTCTTGACTTGAAAGCAGCAATAGGATATTCTGAAAATAATTAAGTTGAACTTCTACAAATAGAAGATTTAAGGTTTTTTACATAGAGTATTCCTTGAAAATTCCTAACAGATCATGGTAACTTAAGTTTTCAAACGCTGTAATGTAGGTAGTAGGCAATAAAAGTTTTCGACCACTGTAGGTTTTCCTTTCCCATCACAGTATCACTCATGTATCAACTTTACATTCTGGAATTCCAAAAATTATGTTGTAAATAAAGATAAATGTTCTCCCTAATAAGAAAAGCCTAAAACAATCTCTCAGTGGAAAGAGTGACAGGACTTTTGATATGACTCTTAAGGTTGTCATAAAACCAACACAAGCCATTCGTTCAAGCATATGATAGGTAGGTATGTCCTTCAGAATGTTACATGCCTGCCATATGGAAAACAAAATACACATTTGTTGGTTTCATATTTTTCCCCTCAATGTACTACATATATTTAAGATGCCATATAAAAACTATGAACGTTACTATCTACATGAAATCATGTCGTCAAGGTTCTCAGAAAAAAAGAGAAGAAAAGAAGAAGATAAAAAAGGAAAAGAACATTTCAGATTTGACAAATCCTAGTGATTCTCATAACTTACCATGACCTTCCTTAAGGTGTAGCGTTTGGATCTAATATCATCCATCAGCATTTCATAGGGTGTGAGCTGATATTCTATTGGGAGTGGGTTGTACTGACGCTCTTGAACTTTCTTAAGTTTAACTCCATTCCGTAAATCTCGCATCACTTGTACCCAAAAACGAGCCTGAAGAGAAAAGAGAGAGAAATTTTATTTGATACCTTACCCTTGAATACTACCTCAGATTAAACCAAAGTTGTTCATTCCCCTTTCAGGACACCACCAAATACATACAGCTGTACTATTTTGGTTTTAACACATCAACCAAAACCCATTTTATCTGTGGTTATTTTATATAAGCCTATTTTTAACCCTCATGAACGTAACAAAACTTTGTTGCAACTCAGCAGGACTGCAGAGTCTCACCTCAAGTGATGCTCATCTCTAAGATAATACAGAAAAAAGATTTGAAATTCTCATACCATGCATCTATATTTCCGTGTCAAGTATACTGCAAGCACGTCAGGAAAGTTTCTAGACTTATAGCTAATACTATGTGAATTAAAACAGTGATTGAATCCAAAACTTTGTTTCCCTTAGGCCCAGAACTTTCTTGCAAAATTTCCCAGCAGTTGTTCTTCAAATAGAAATTCTGGAATGGACTTGAAATCCTAAGGTCTAGCAATACCCTCTCAGTACTCAACTTCCTTTTGCTCTGCCTATAAAAGCACCACACACGAACACCTCCCTCTCATTTTTTGGGCAGTGAGAGTGGCTGGAGAGGAAGAAGAACAGGTGGTGGATAGCAGATTGGGAGATTGAAATCAAGTACTTTTAAGAACCTCATAATATTTCTCTGTGACCCAGCAAGAACAGTAACTAGAAAATAAAACAAGCTACTTTCTGTTAAGAGTTTCTCTGTAACATGTTTCTTTCACCACTGGAGAAACTCAGCTGGTGGCTCTGCCTCCTGCCTGGCTGCCCCTTTGAAGGGCAGTCAGCATGATACCTGTCTAAATGTCCAGTCTTTTTAAATTGGAAAAGCTTCTCCATGAAAACAGTCTAAAGAAAAAATGTAATGCTTGGATAGTTGTATTGTTTCATCTGTCTGCAAAGGAAGGTTGAGACTCCATTTGGTTCTAACTTGTCATGAGTTACCATTAATTCATATGTTAAAAAAACCAGACACTGATTTTAACATAAACCAAACAATTTTAGGTAAGCATTATAAAGACATATAAACTACTAGTAATGATGCTGAATCACTATTCAATTGTTGTCTTACCCAGTCAGCATTTTTTAAGTCATCAAGATCTGTGCTGGATTCATCACTTGCCTCTTTGTCCATTTCTTGAATCTTCTTCAGATTCTGCCGATGAAAAGAAAATGAGTCAATAAATGAATGGTGGCATTACTCTCAAGTAAAAGTGAAACTTAATTTTTGACATCTGTTGAATTATGTTGTTTGGGTATTCTACTGAATGTTTTATGACTTGAATAGTAATACTGTAAAAGTAACTTGAAATACTATTTGAATATATTTCTCTTAATTGAAAAGTGGACCTTAAATTTGAGTGTGAAAGTACTTCAGATAATAGCATGCCAGACGAAAAACTATACATAGAAATTTTAATATTCCTAAAATTGGGCTATGCACAGAAAAACCCCCAACCACCTAGCAGGTCTGTTAAGCTACAACACAGAAAAAGTTACCAACTTTGTAAGGATCCCATTCATACCAAAATTACTGTTATTTGTTGAATTCAAGACAGCTCATTTTTATAGAAGGAGAAATTCCCAGAAAGCTGGTTGTGAGGAGAAATAAACTGTGAGAAATCCTTTAAACTGAATAGTGAGAGACTTGCATATATATTGAAATTAAGCAGTCTGTACACCTTGGTTATAGATTCTGAAATCTGAGTAATAAAATCATGTAAGGAAGAGAAACAGATCTTTTAAAGGGTAAAACCTGCTATTTATGAACAAGATCAGATCATGCAAATATGGGAAAGACTGTCTGCAAAGGGGCAAAAAAAAAGCTTTCATACTAACAAGAATATGAAAAATGATTAAAAGTTACAGCAGACCGAAGAATAGGCAAGCTTGCACACAGACAAATGCAAGTGAAAGATTTAAAAAGCTGTGGCTTTACAGAAATTATCTTATACACATAAACAACTGCATATTTAAATGTTATTTTTTGGTTTACTTCTGTATTGAAATGTTGTGCAATCAGCAGTACAAACAAATTCTCAGTACTCCATTCCACTTTTACAGAGAGTTTTCCAGGAAATCTTTAACCATGTTTAATTTGATCTGTTTTCTAAGTACTCACTAATGTATTCAAAATGTAGTTAAATCCTCTGATAACTACTTATTTTATGAGACTAAAGCAACAGGTCAGAGGTCTGACAGATGTATTTATTTATCAAAAATCTTCTTCTCACTTTCAAGCACTCAAGCTCGTCCTTTAATGGAACTGAACAATCAGTCTCAATTTAGCTTTTGAGCTTCCCAGAAAACTTAAAAATAAGCATTTTTTTTTTCCTGAAAGTAGTTCCAAGACTGCCAACATTTCAGTGGAAGAAATGGAAGCACTGGAAGAGTGCTTAACTTGCACATTTAACAGAGTGCAAGTATCTACCAAACAGATAGCTAGTGGTTACAGAGATAGTATGTGTGAGCCAGCCACCACAGAGGTTTTGGAAAGAAAGCAGATGGGTTATTTATCGTCTTATTTAAGTAAGTAACACACTTGCTTTCATATCAAAGAAGAAATACTACCATTGCGCTATAAAATATATAATTTACAGGAAGACTCTAAAAAAAACATAAATCACCTACACCACAGAAGCAAATATATCATGGGACAATGTGGGAATGTTTTGGCATGACTTGCAGTAACACCACAGGATACCCAATTGGGAAAGAATGTCTTTATGGAAACTTGTGTTGGTCCTGTCACTGCGGTCAGCAGTCAGTCTGACACTTACAGGCAATCACCCTTTTGCAAGGGAAAAAAAAGAAAAATGGAAAGAATGAGTAACATAAAGGCCTCACTTATGTGTATTTTGCTGTCCAGGGTTTCTTCTTTTCTGTATCATACAGTTGCAGTAATCATTTCAAATACAGTATCTGTGAACTGTAAATTACTTGCTTTCTTGCAAACTGCTAACTTTTATTGATAAACTGCAAAATATAAAAACATTCTGATACTTTCTCCTTTTCCTCTTTGTAATCAAAAAGCTAACTTCAGTAAATGAGCTCACAACTGTCAGATTTGCTCCTCCTTTCCATACTGGAAGGTACACATTAATTTTTAAAAAAATAACATGTTCCAGCTGCTTAACCTTTACTTCGACTGTTCAACAAGATTTGCAGCAATTACCCATCTCAGCAACGTGTTCCCTACCATACAGTTTACTAGGCTTGTTTATGCCCAAAGGCTCATGCCTTTGACTGACATAAACGTTCCATGAAGCTAAAAAGATTACAACCTGTTTTTCCTAACAGCAGAAAATAACAAGGGGGGGGAAAAAAAACCCTGAACAGCTGAAAGATCTTCCAAATAAGGCAACCATCTAATTATTTTCTTTGGAACATAGCTGGAGGGGGAGTTTCTACCTGAGAAAGCACAGGTGTAAGTGATGCTGGCTACCACGCACTGGAGAGTTGCAAGAGCAAAACCTGCAAGCCAAGAGATAAGTCTCTCGAAGTGCAGTTTTATGATCCAAATGCGCTGATAAAAGCACAAGCTACTGCCAAAGCTGGGCTCCTACTCTTTCCCATCCTAGCCAAGTGCTCCAGACGCTTCCCTCATACCAGCACAGACACCCACTTCGTAGGGACAGTTCATTCCCCTCCCCGGCACCAGCTCAGACCCCTAAACGAAGCTCACCATGCAATTAGTGGAGAACAGTAGAAAGGAAAGGAATTTCCATCATTATAGAAGTTAGAAAGCTTTGGAGTATTGGGAAGAAACAGAAACAGCAAGTGCTCTATCCTTGCAGCCAGTGCTTAGGAAGGTTTCTTTAACTCTTCCACACCTGTCAGGTGCTGCTTAGGAAGGAATAAATTCACTGCGACAAATGATTACGTTTAAACTTCTAGACTAAATGAAATATTATCATTTCCCTCCAGCACCCCCAGCCAGCATCAATGGGTTTCGGCATCTCTTTCAATTGTAAATTATGGAAACCAACACATTTACAATACAAGAGACCGTTTGTCAGAACTTAACTGTGACCCAAAACCTGTGAGTAACCTCAGCTGCTGTTGCCACTTGTACTTAGCCTTGGGACAATGGATTAAGAGCAGCTATTACAGTATAATAAATACATAGCCTAAATGGGTTTCCATTTCAGAAAGCAGAAACATCTTAAAAGGGTTTTTCTAAACGGTCCCAGGACCTCAGACCCATACCACAGACCTGATTCACCTATTACAGCCTGGGCGTTCATTCAGGAAATAAGGGCTGGATGTGTAGGAAGCGAGTGTTTCAACAGCTTTGGCTTTTTTTAAACCATTACAGCATTTGGCCTTTTTTGTAAAAAACTGCATTTTGTGACAAAAGCTAGTAATAAAAATACCAAATGTCTTCAAACGTCTTGCTGCACCATGAAAAGCAGGCAGCTGATTTGCTGCTGCTGCGTGTCCCACATTTGAGACGCACTCTCCTGTGCTCGGTGACAGATGGGAGTTTATATAAAGATACTTGTCAGCACAGTGTCAAAGACTCGCTTCCACAAAACGCTCTCGAAAACACAATGTTTTAATGAAGACGGTATTCTCAGGAATTCAGATCTGGACTTTGTCTTTCACCCACTGCAGAACACAGTCTACTGCAGTTTCCAGTTTATATTCTTAATTAGGAATCATTTGTTTGCTGATGCAAGTAGTTCTTACGCTGCTATCTGTGAAACTAATAAAATATTCTTGCACCTCTAGGCTCAATTTAAAAATATATAACCTGCACATAGGGGGAAAACTGCTTTTATATATTCAGCTATCCAACTTGGGTTGAAATTCCAAGGGCTTGGCCAGCAGCATTACTCTAGTTCTTTGAAAAGACCCAAGCCCCATTCAATTAAAACGTGGGAATAGGATCAGTTAAATCAGTCCCTGGAAACCTCTCGAGTAGATATCAGACAAAGTTCTTCATATATAGTGGTATGGGTCGACGCACTTTGCTCAGCTCTGGAAAGGGCAATAGTCACTATGCTGCTCAAGATAACTGTTTAAGAGGCGGCAAAAAACCCCCAAACCAAGTGCATGTAACACTTACTGAGTGACAGTGCCTGCATCATTTAAGAGGGGAAACCAAACCAAACCAAACCACAAAACCAAAACAGCAGCTCTTTCCCTTATTAAACCTCCTAAACTGAGGGATCAAACAAATCATGATGTGGCTGCAAGCCTGACGACAACACAGTTGCAAAAGCAGAGTCACCAGAAGCCTGGAAGTGTAGACAAAAGTGAAGTTAAGAGCAGAAAAGTTTGTGAATCAATTTCTTTCTCCAGCTGTGCTTTCTGAAAATCCAAGCAGCAGGGTATTTAACAGCTTTTATGAGCATGAGACTATTAAGAGTAACTTGGCTAATGACCATATTTCCGAAATAAGTTAGCCATTAACATTTTTTAGATACCTATTAACTACCTCTATTATCATATTTTGTACAAGTAATACACCAGTATAGCCACGTTAAATGGAAAGTAACACTTGACTTTTTTAATTCACTGTTTTCCAATTGAGTCTTTACATGGCATGAAACTAGGAAAAAAGGAAAGGAACAATTTCATTTCTACTCATGTACTTAATTAGAATTTGTATGTTTACATTTTTATACAGATCAGATTGAAATATATCCAGGCAGACTGAAAGAATTATGTTTTTACATCAGAAAGGACAGACATGAAAGGCGACGTGATTTAAAAGAACAGTATACAGATGACAGATTGGGAGCTTTATCTGTATTCTTCCAAAAACTTAATTACCAGGCGTACTGTGGATAATGAAATTATGGACGAGTTTTCGATGAACATGGACTTCACTGTAATCGAAGATGTAGGCAATTATAAAAATATACAAAGTCTTAATTAGTTTGGAAGGAATATTAATCTTGATGCTTTAGGGTGTACATCAATCTCTAAAAATTTTTGAGATACAAGTTAAACCTACTGCAGCAGACTAAGACACATCTGCCTACTGGACACTTCTTGTATTTTATGCTGGCCAGCATCACGTGGTGTCTTTTAGCAACAGCTGTGCCAGTTGTGGAGTTTATCACCCACAGCCCACTCACAAATGCTTAGCTCTGCTACAGGCTGGCATTGGCATTTACTGGTACCACTCACAGACTCACAGCGTGGTTGAGGTTGGAAGGCACCTCTGGAGTTCAGCTGGTCCAGCTGCCCTGCTCAAGCAGGGCCACCCAGAGCCAGTTGCCCAAGAACCGTGTCCAGCTGCCTTAATATCTCCACCAAGGACAAGAGACTCCACAGCCTCCCTGGACAACCTGTGCCAGTGCTGAGTCACCCTCACAGTGAAAAAGTGTTTCCTGATGTTCAGAGGGAACCTCCTGTGTTTCAGGTTGTGCCCACTGCCTCCGGCCCTGTCCCTGGGCACCACTGAAAAGAGCCTGGCTCCGTCCTGTTTCCACCCTCCCTCCCTTCAGGTATTTGTACACATTGGTGAGATCCCCCTGAGCCTTCTCTTCTCCAGGCTGAACAGCCCCAGCTCTCTCAGCCTCTCTTCATATGTGAGATGTTCCAGTCCCTTCGTCATCTTCGTGGCCCTTCCTTGGACTCTCTCCAGTATGTCCATGTCCCTCTTGTACTGGGTTGTACTGGGGAGCCCAGAACTGGACACAGCACTCCAGCTGTGGCCTCACCAGTGCCAAGTAGAGGGGAAGGATCACCTCCCTCGACCTGGAGGCAATATTTCTCCCAGTGCAGCCTAGGACACCATACGGCTTCTTTGCAACAAGGGCACATTGCTGGCCCACTCAGCCATTAAGCGCACATGGAGCATTAACTCCAGTAGAAGGCAAGACTGGGCAGTAACAGGGAGCTGAAGGAGGACTAGGGCAGATATTCCCTCAATAAAGCAGGTTCACAGTGTGGGTAGCAGACCAGGTGGATCCCCGGTCTGATCCAGAGCAGCAATTTCTGCATTCCTTTGCTTGCATAGTCTCTCCCTGTATCTCTCAGTCACACTTGATGCCATTTCTGAGCAATGTGTGCGACCTTTTCAGATACTCCACGTAACATGGAGTCCATATCTCATGGACATCGCTTATTTGTGCCTACAGTTCTGTCTATGGCTAGGTGCCAACAAAGGTGATAACAATGACTTTTGGATGATCCTGAAAAAGATGAATCTTTTCTTTTACATGAGGTCCATTTTTAGCAGATACTCAAACTGTCTTCCCCCTCGCCACACATGCATGCATTTCCTCCACCTTGTTGGCCATGGAGCATTAACTCCAGTAGAAGGCAAGACTGGGCAGTAACAGGGAGCTGAAGGAGGACTAGGGCAGATATTCCCTCAATAAAGCAGGTTCACAGTGTGGGTAGCAGACCAGGTGGATCCCCGGTCTGATCCAGAGCAGCAGTTTCTGCATTCCTTTGCTTGCATAGTCTCTCCCTGTATCTCTCAGTCACACTTGATGCCATTTCTGAGCAATGTGTGCGACCTTTTCAGATACTCCACGTAACATGGAGTCCATATCTCATGGACATCGCTTATTTGTGCCTACAGTTCTGTCTATGGCTAGGTGCCAACAAAGGTGATCACAATGACTTTTGGATGATCCTGAAAAAGATGAATCTTTTCTTACTTGAGGTCCATTTTTAGCAGATACTCAAACTGTCTTCCCCCTCGCCACACAGCATGCATTTTCCTCCACCTTGTTGGCCATCTTTCCTCACACACAACCGAAAAAAAAAAGGGGGAGACCCCCTTTTTGTGGAAATTTCCTATTGCAATTTTATAACATGGAGTCCATATCTCATGGACATCGCTTATTTGTGCCTACAGTTCTGTCTATGGCTAGGTGCCAACAAAGGTGATAACAATGACTTTTGGATGATCCTGAAAAAGATGAATCTTTTCTTTTACATGAGGTCCATTTTTAGCAGATACTCAAACTGTCTTCCCCCTCGCCACACATGCATGCATTTCCTCCACCTTGTTGGCCATCTTTCCTCACACACAACCGAAAAAAAAAAGGGGGAGACCCCCTTTTTGTGGAAATTTCCTATTGCAATTTTAAAAGCTCACTGCCTGAGATGAGAAACAAGCTGTACTCCATTTTTGTCATCAGCTGTAAATGCTTAAACAGCAGAACACAGAGTTAGGAGGTCTTGGCCCATCAAAAGACCACTTCTGGATGGCAGCAGATGGTACCCAGGGTGGATCTGCAGCAAGGGCACCTTTCACAGAGCCTGAGCAGCATACAGATGCTGCCAGCAAGCTGGAAAAACACCCCAGTAAACTTGCTAGAAAAACTTCACCTTGCAAAAAGATGCAAAGTTAGTCAGATTAGTTAACTTAATTTCAACCCTACCATTGGAGATGCTGCTGCTATTCCACAGAAATACGTATTTTTACTACTGTTTTTGGGTTCTTTTTGTTGTTTTTACTATTGTAATAGTAGTATCACACCTTTCTCAACTCTGGCTTGAGTCCTGTCCTGTGCATCCACTACATGAAACATTTCATTCTCTTTAAGAATGGAAGTACCATCTCCCTGTCTGCAAGTCAGCTTTACTGCTGACCTTTCATACACAGGGAATCAGACTGGAAATAAAATCCACATGGCATCAAGTATGCGACAAAGTGCCTAAAACATTTTATTTGACATCCATTGATATGACCGGAACAGCTCACTCATTGCTTCATCATTTCTGATTAATGCACTCACCCAAATGCATGCCAGTAAAACCTTTTCTGAAACTACGCTCCATTTGTTATATGACAGTGATGTTCACATGACAGACTGAAAAGCACATAACTACTCAGTGTATATATTAATAACAAAACATATTACGACCCTATAGGCCTATCCCTCCTGCCTACTGATCTATCCCTCATGAAATCCTGTAACTTTCAAAATCCTGACGTGTTTTTATAGTGCCAAATTGAAAACAGCATGACAGCAATATTTTTTCTGCCTCTTTCACAGTGTACTTCCCTTCTAAACCTGTCCTGGCCTGTAGCATAAGATAGGTCAGATTTGGTCCACTCCCAGCAAGTGAATTTCTGCAGATAAAAATTCTCCCTCTTCCACTACAGTGAAGTTGGCTGTTTAAGTGCCAACTGAGCAAAAACTATGAACTTCATATACCTGGGAAACAGATACCCAGATGCCATCCAGTGGCCCTAGAAGGAATCCAAGGAATTTCAAAGTAATTTTTATTCACAGGAAAGTTATTTTAAGTAATTTTAGAGGATTTTTTCCCCCTTTTTAGTGTTTTTAATTTCATTTTGATCTCACGTCCACAACTGTGTCTAGGTCTGAGGGATTCTTCAGGGAGATCTCTGAATAAAGCTGACAGTTTTTGAAATAAACTAACAGTTTAAAATTCCTGGATCTTTAGTGTCACAAACACAATATTACACAGTGTAAGGGTTTTTTGATTGGAGCTGATGTATGTAACTTGGTTTTTTTTCAGCCCAGTTATCTGCCAATGCAATCACCACAAATTCACGACAACAAAATGTCCTTACTGAAGTATTGTGTTTCTCTCCTTTATGCCCAATACTCATATGACAATAACAAAAGGAAAAGAAAAAGGAATTTATTGACTTGAATTGTATTTAACCGTATTCCTCATGCATTAAGATTCTTCCATGTATTTGCAAGAGAGAAGAGCATATAAACAATACCACAGCTTTTACTGGCACAAACCTAGTGTGATCATATGATTCCTGCTTGCCTCAAATATAAACTATAGAGGTCATTTTAAAAAGGTCTAACAAGACTTACAGCATTCCACCTCGTATTTTCTTCATACCTATTTTTTTTCTTTGTACGCTACATTATTTTCAAAATAAAATACATTCCAAATGCATAGCTGGATAAAAGCTATAAGCAAGGATCAAGCGCATCGTAAAACCGAAGTATTCAGATTCCAAAGCTGCTTGTAAGATAATTTTCTTGGTCACTTCTTGTATGCCTACTGGGGGACTGATCCTGAGTAAAATTAAATCAAAAGATCAAAATTCTGGCCTTGTTTAGGTGCAGCAATAAAAGTCTTACTGATTTCAGTAGGGCCAAAATTCCATCTACAAGGATTACTTCCTTTGACCTAAATGTGCTTTGAATCAATCCCTAATAGCCTTTGAGAGGCAAATGGTTTCTTTCATTTGGGATTAACTCATAGTATGCTCTATGGTCTGATCAGATGTTGTTGGATTTTTGCGTCCAATTACAAGGTGATTAAATAATTTGCAATTTCAAAACACCCCTCTACTTTTTTAATAAATTTTTAAAAAAATATTGTTAAGACTTAATTTTAAATGGTTATAAACCACAATATTTTACTTTGACATTGACAACAGAGATGCCTTATTACTGCTTACTGTGGCCAAAATGTTCAAGAACTACTGGAAACATAACTCCTCTCTGAGCAGAAAGAAGAACTCGAAAGGGTCTTATCTTTGAGCTTCAACATGGACTTTGCAATACCTGTTAGTTGAGGTGTTTCTAGCACAGGTCCCTCAATTAGTATATCCAGTGGTCAGAACACTAAGGAGCACTCAAAAGCCAAGATGTGAAATTAATGATGTCAAGGTTCGGGAGACAGATTTAGCACAGAGACACTGTATCCTGTCTGCTCTCTGTATCAGGGGCACTGGATGCAGATGAACCCTTAACACAGGCGCTTCAGAAAACAGGTGGCTCTTTAGCCATGCTGACACTGTCAAATTTATCCTTGTATGATACTGCTTCAGTTTAAAAATTGCTTTCAGTTTGAGTAGGACTGGTGGAAAAGTGGAGGTGAAACTTGACCCTGTGCAACAGAAAAACATCTCTGAAGGATTCTCCCCCATGGAGGGATGCATCTCGACCAGGAAGAAAAGACAGCACCAGCCCCTTATGCCTCTGACTGGTTTGCATCTTCCACTACCAGAGTGAGGATAAAAGCTCTCTTGTGCTGCTCTGAGGCTCATCTGACCCTTTGATGAGCTGATTCAGCTCATTAACCTGACAAGGAATGACTCCTTTTTTTTTTTGGTATTTCCTGTGTTTGTTTCCTAGAACCAGATGAAGTAAAACAGTGGGAGCATGTGTGCGTGGGTGGAACAGCTCTGCCTCTTCCAGCAGCAAAATTTTTAGATCAGCCTGTAAAATCTTATCCTGCTTTCGAAAGGTACTGTAGATCTTGACTTACATAAGAAAAGAAAATCCTTCAGGGATTTAATAAAAAGAAAAATTATGAAAGTGTCGTTACTTGACAAGTTGGGGTGAAGAAACCAGCTTTAAGAAGCATGTTTCCCTTCCTGCCCTTCCCCTCACCCACCAGTTTTCCAATGTAACCAACACCCGCACTGTGTTAATACAATTGTTTATGGAGCCATTCTGCAGGCCAGACCACTGAAACTATCTTCATTAAAAGTCATCCGCCCACCCTCAAAGTTATTCTTCAGCCAGACCATTTAATTGCAGTGGTTCATAGGATGGCCTCTCAGTCACCAGTGACAGCCAAGCAGGCAGTGAACATAAGCATCACGACCTACAGGCGGAAATTTTTCTTTTTTTAAGTTGGCTCTGCTGTGAAGCCTATGTGACAGACAAACAAGCTGATCATACATCAAAGGTAAGGGAAGCTGCTGACTGGGGACAAGATATGAGCAAGAAGAATCTCAGATAATTCTCAGCCAAAGGCAGGCATGAGAAGGAGCTGCGGAACAACAGGCAAAGCTCTGATGCTTCACAACATCCCTGAAACACCAGAGAAGTTTTAAGACTCAAATACATTGCATACATGCATGTAGGAATGGATGCATGTATGCAGTGTGTAACCCTCCAAGAAAAACTTCCGTTTTACTCCCAAATAGACTAGTGGCAATTAATAACAATTTCTATGAGACATCTGTAAATGGTTACAGGCCAAAAGAAAAATCAACCTCAGCTGTAGAACTGCTCTCCCTGAACACTATAGATAACTTCCTCAAGCATCTGACATTCACTACTGGCTGGGTACAGAAGTGATTTTGTAAGCCTAATAACTCACACAGTAATGAGCTCAAAAGCAGAAAACCTTCTCAGACTGCTTACCTCTTTTGCACTTTTAATTTTGGCCAAGAAAGTGTACAGTTCCATTGTTTCAGCAAACAGAGCCCGACATACTGCTTGATAGTGGTTCGGCGCCTCTGATCGGGTTGGCAGGTGGGCAGCACACAGCTAGAGAGAAAAATAAATAGCAATATCAAAACAATGCCCCATTGCTTTCACTAACGCTACAGAGCATGAGACAACATGAAAGCGAATGCAATGGAATATTTAGGGCACAAAAATCCATGAGACATTTAAGTTTTGGCAGAAATTGGGGTGTATTTTCTTAACCTTCTGCTACCATTTATTTTATGAGAAGAGTTCTATAAGGATGGTAAGGGGACTGGTTGACCACGTCCTGGAAAACTCTGAAAACCAAGACATTGCCTTGTCACTTAAAAAAAAAAAAAGAAAAAAGAAAAAAGAAAAAAGAAAGACGACATAATTCTGAAGGGGAAAAAAAACAATCTCGCAGCATTAAATTTTGGGAAAACGTACTTAATTCAAACCAGCTTTAATAGTAAGTGTTGTTTAGCTTCCTATGAATGTGGAAGAGAACTGTATCCCTACCAATTTATGAAAGGACAGAAGGTGAAGCAAGGAAAAAAGTGTAATCGTCAAGCTGAAAGTCTGATTTAATTTATTTCAAGCAGTACAAAGATTTTAAAAATCAGCAAAAGCCATGGAAGCGCAGGCTTATTGCTTCACCTCAGACAATCATAAACATTTCCAGACACAGGCACAGCTGAGGTAAAGAAACACTGATACATGTTGTCATATACACTAAACTTGCAAAACTCTGAAAGCCTACTCAAATCACTAATAATCATTCACAACTACTGTTAAGCAGTCAGTCTGGCATTGCTTTTAGAGTAAAACATGCAACTCCCATTTCTGATGAGAGAAGTTTCACTGAAACCAGCCTTTACACATCAGAGAACCTGAATGGTATGAGCAACATCCAGCTTCATGAACGTGAACATCCAGCTTCTACTATTGTAGAATAGCTCAGCACTGACACTAATAGTTGTAATATCTTTTCCCCCTAAGTCACATCCATCACCTGTAAGTATTCATCACGGAAATCTTTCCTGGAAATGGACAGAACAAAATAACATCTATAATTTGTTCCCTAAACAGTTTTAAATCAAAAAAACCCCAAAGCCGAAACTAGAGCACCCATATCATATATCATACTGGTGTATATATTAAAATAAAACAAAATCTTAACCAAGGCCTTAAAATTTGTCTTGTTACTGTGGTTTTATAGGAGCTAGTTATAATATATAGAGAGCTATGTTTTATAGCTGTAGAGCTAAAACTAAGAACAAGCCAAAACCTGAGGCAGTAGGTGGCTACATTCAGATCTCCAGAACTAAAGCTTGAGACAAAAGCCTCTTTAGGAGAAGAGCCCTTAATTAGCCTAGTGGCATATTTGTCTAAATCGCTCCTGTTATTACAGTGAACACTGTGGTTACAAGGGGCACAATGCATGTAAAGCTCGGGCTGCTTTTTCATATTGCTTTCAATTTGATTTAAATCCATACTGCCACTAAAAGGTGTGGTCCTGTGGCCTCCAGCTGTACGTGTCCACTGATGCTCTTATGCTGGCACCAGAGTTTGTGCCCTAACTCAGAGAGGATTACTCACCCGGACAAAAATTAACAACGCGAAGGAAGTGGAACAGGAGACAATTATTCTTCATGGCACGGACACACACATAGTAGCGTAGGCAAAAAGGAGCAAGGGGAATACGCTGCCAGAGCGGGGAAAGGGAGGAAGGGCTGAACAATTGCTTTTGGTTGCAGTCAGGTTTAGATTGGCTCAATCTCACTGACAAGTTGCTTTCTAAGGCCATAGGCCCCTTGTTATCTTTTATTTCTTCCAATTAGTATAACAATACAGAGTTCAGTGGTCAGATTTGCTCAACTTCTTTGATAAATTTTTACAAGCACAATTTGGATTCCTGCAATATCTTATTCTGATTATTGTACCAATATATGTATCTCCTTTTAGTCGTAAAAAAGAATATATATAAGGAAAGTTTATATATGTGTGTGTGTATTTTCCTTCCTTCCTATATACTTTCCTTATACATTGGGAATGCAAGGCAGACGTTCACAAAACTGCCCTTGATTCCTCCCTCCCAAATTTTATACTGCTTTACGATGATGGCCGAAATTTTCTTATACTCTTCAAATTGATTTCTGGATAATCACAAGGACATAGTTGACAGAAAAAAAACCACTTTTCTCCTTTTTTTTTTTTCCCCTTTCTTTTTTCTTCCTTTTTCTTCCCCCCTCCCTCCCCCTTTTTTTTCTTTTCTTTTTTTTTCCTTTTTAACCAATCATATAATCTCCTTTGCAGGTAAAGGAGGAGTGGACATGGTGGTGTTGGGTTGACGGTTGGACTCGATGATCTTAGAGGTCTTTTCCAACCTTAATGATTCTATGATTCTAAAGGGAGAAAAAACGAAACAGATGCACCTCTAATGTGTGCTACAGTGACAACACATACCACAAAGACAGAAGCTATTAAATATTTCCCTTGACTTAATGAAAAGTCAGAACATTTAAAAGACCAAATTCTGAGTATGGTTCATTTGTGTTCCTTTCTGTCAATAACTAATCATGTCCTTACCTGCCCTACTATGTTTTCAGTAAGCTATTTCTGGTTATTAATTATAGTACAGATAAAAAGGGTTTCATTCTAAAATACACCACTTACAGGAATAACAATAAGAATAATAACAACAGCAATTTCAAAAAGGTCATAAAGTGGTACAAGTCTCCATAGCCGAGAATAAAATTTTATTATTATACAGATTGCACACAGGTTTTTAAGAATGCTTTTTTCCTTTATTTAGAAGCATGTTAATTAGAAACAATTTGCATCAAGTATTGAGAAAGTTATTGAAATGCAGCAGTGGCAAGTTCAAGCAGGGGATGGATATAACCTTGATTCTACTATGGAACACTAAGTAAAGCAAAAAAAATTAAACACCTGCTGCTGAACTTAGTTACAAAAGCAACCACATAAAAAGTTAACCATTTGGTTTGTAAACGTTAGGCTGCAGATATTAAAAGAGGGCCAGCAGCTCCTACTAACTTTCATGTTCTGAAAAAAGTCAGTCTCTGAGTGATCTTACATTATGTGAAGATGCATTACATACAAAAACCCCTTGTGGTAACATTAAGTCAAGTGACTTAGCATAAGTGTTTGGATTGGGGAAGGTAAGCCTGAAGAAAAAGGAAAATGCAAATAGGACAGACCGATTTTTTTTCCCCTTCACTGTAATATACTGTACTTGCATGTTGTTCAGAGCGCCTGACAAACTATAACTTCTACATGAAAAAATACTGCAAAATCTAGGCAGGCGAGGCAAATCAAGTATGAAATGTCACTTCTAGCCTGAGTTCAGGATATTTATCAACTTTAAAGATGTGATTTTTTTTTTTTTTTTTTAAATTTTATGATAGTAGTGTTTGAAAAGCTGTGTTACTGTAACACACCACAAAAATCACAGTCAGAATGTTTTAATAATTGAGATATGAAAGGACAGCCACCTAATGAACTCCTCCTCCTCTTACCATGTCACAGCGGTCATGGTGCAAGAAGGATTAAGATCAGGTCTGCGGTCTTTTCCAGCCATTCAGAGTTCATCAAGGAAAGGAAGCCTCTGTATGCTGCTTATTCTGACACTTGCCTTTTCATCCCTCATGATAAAACTATCCTAAGGGGAATGAACGCGAACAGTGCCCAGAGCTTAATACAAGGGCTGTTTGTTCTGTTTCCAAGTTGTCTCAAAAAGTATGGTTGAAAACAAATTATGTGGTCTTTGCAAGCTGGTGAAATATCAAAAATATTATCAACTACCGAAACATTAACTAGCTCAGTCTGTAACTATTTCCATTTGCAATCATTGTGAAGAGCTGGGATTGTTTTTATTTTTTTTTTTCCCTAACTGAGCCTATCCAAAACCCAGCTTGACCCAAAGCATTCAATCTTTGCTTAGATCACTAAGAAGATTAGAGACTCTTTCCATCCACATTCAGGGTTCACAGAGAAAAAAAAAACCGCATTATGTAAATACCATAGCCTTGCCAGCTCCTCTATCCAAATTCATCCTCAATTGACTAGGAAACAGAGTACACCAAGCCAAAGCAGCGTTAACAGAAATCACAATTTAACCATCTGAAGAGATCAAACAGTATTTCTTGCATTTGTTTTAATATATTCCATCAAGGGCTCCATAAAATTACAAAAAATACAACTGACTCACCCACTAAAATTCAGGTAGGTTTTGCAAAACATTTTTGGCTAGATATATACTGGAAGCTTCATCAAAACACCTGGCCTGCTGGAATTAAGATGTCAAAAGACAAAAAGTGTTTCCACTTGCAACCATCTTGGGCAGAGGGCCTGTATGAAAGCACCACAAAAAAAGAAAAGGATTTCTTTTTCCCATGGGCCACAAAGACAAGCTATTGGTATTATGTAAAACATACTACCAGCCTGCAAATGCCAGGCTTGTTAAATGTTTTGAAAGCCTTGGAGTATTAACATAGACTTAAAAGATGTACTTTTTCTTAAGCAACAAGAAGAAATTACTTTAACCAACAGATCACTGAACATGCAACTGTACTAAGTATCTGCCTCATCCTTTGCAGTACAGTACTGCAACAGGTTCAAAAAATAAAACTCGGCTTGAGATGGCTTCCCAAGTTAAGGTTATTTTCTGAAAGATTTTTATCTCCGTGCAGATAAACTAGACCTTGTGATTAGGCTTTTTTTTTTTAAATATATCCTTTTATACCTATGAATATGAACTTCAAGGGGCCATCTGCCTTACCAGAAAAATCTTACCAAGACAATAGCTGTATATTTATAAAACTCAACCGAGCATTTTGCTTTGCTTTATTATCCAGAATAACGTTAAGGGATGGACCGTTCAGAGGAATAAGAAGTGTTTTGACATGAGTTTGTAAGATGTTTCTGCCTGCTGGGACGACCCCTGTACATAGTACACAGGACTTGGGCACGGTGCAACTTTTGAGGCGGCTTTCACGACACCTGGATCCAGCTTGCCTGCTCCCTACCAGTTCACAGCTGCTCTCTCAAACTTTCCAGGCAGAGATTTGCCCCTGGCTCTGCCACTTATAACTGCAGTGGGCCAAGGACTAGCTGATCCCTCCGATAAAGGACTTGAGGGGAATACTAGCGAGGTAAGACTGTGATAAGACAAAAGGAATGGGAGCAGAGTTAGCTATTAATCCACAAAATAAATTCAGAGAAAGTACAGACAGTATTCACAGAAAGTTACTCTTCCCGGAGAGCTACCTGCAGAAGCTTTGTAACTTTTTAAATTGATATTTTAAATGATCATTTGCAAGTGCCATGGAATGTCCAACTGCTTGACACGTGAGCTCCTAATTAATTTTACACACCTCAAGGAAAAGGTAGGTTTTGTGGGAAATGAGGCAAATTGCTAGTTTGCAGGTGTCAAGCACATCTACCTCATTATTTAAGTGTTCTCCAGCAATCTGGTAAGGCTTTCCCCTTGCACTGGTATTTGTTGTTTTGATCATGTTTTTCATTGCTTTGAGGTGGACAAGAGAAGAACTATGCAGTTCTCTACTTACACAAGTTCAGAATTTAATGGTTCAAGTGATTCTCCCCATAAAATGGCTTAACAAATACATTCTTTCTTTACTGATTTTCCTTTCTAATATGAAAACCCAAATGCAGCAGCAAAGCTATTGCATTTAGCAATAACAGGTACAATTTGGTGAAATAGTGGCCTTGGTTGGTTCCCTCTTTCAGGATTGTAAAAAGAAGAAAAAAATGTAGCTGCTGAAATTGAAGCCAAAACTGCAAATGGGAATTAGATGATGCAAGGGTTGAAAACAGTGCTTTGCATAAGATCTCGATCCTTAAAGAAGTGTCCAGTTCTCTGTATCATATGATCTTCATCATCATTAACTACCCTCTGCTTTGCAAACTCTGAGGATTAAAGGCCTTGAGCAAATTATTTATATATATGCTTAAATGTCAAACAGGAATGGACTAACAAATGTTTGCAAATGCTCTCCTGAGTCAAAACTTAAGTCAGTGTGGAAGTAAAGTTGAAAGACTCACATGGGTAGACTGTGTTTGGGAAATGCTGCAGTGCCATTTCATATGCTGTAGTTGTTTTTAGAATTACAAAGCAAAACTTCAGCAATTCAGCAATGCTCAGGATTAAACTGGTAAAGGACTCTCCTCCACTATTTTCTTCTAAACAGAGTATCCGTCCTGACACCGTTTCCTCCAGATACTGATTGTCTTGAGGTGCTGAGCACTGATTCACTTTCTTTCTTAAAATCTTACATCGCACAGCTATTTGAAGAGTCTTAACTACTTTTCCATGCTATTAGACTGAATTTAAGCAGTGATGAGAATCTTGATAAAATTTCAACAGACAGCAACTGCAAGACTAACACTTCACTGAACTGTCTCACTTATAATCTTGAACCTTTTCCAATGACAGAAACAATTAAAGGGGAAGACAATTTGTATGCTGTTACTTTTATATGTAATATAATGTAATATATGTATATAATTAGGGAAACAAGTCTTACATTTATTTAACACAATTATGAACACTTTTGAAAGCATTTAAAACTTACACGGGTGTTAAGAAATGGAAAGCAAACTACAGTATACATTACTGACTACATTTCAATTTTTAAGCCCAATCCTGTATTTTTCATGCTCAGTGAACCCTATTCTTACTCTTTTATTAGCTTTGTAAGTACAGAATGAAGACCTTGACTATCGAAATAGACTTCAAACAAAGGTCAACCTATGTTTTTGTGAGACGATGATATTTCCACTGGACATTTTGACATTAATTTTTCAGTGACTGACTAATTTTATGTGCTAGTGCAGACTTCTTGACAAAGCTGTGTTCATGTAAATTCTCATTC
The DNA here is from genome assembly GCF_000699145.1 of Aptenodytes forsteri. Lineage (NCBI taxonomy): Eukaryota > Metazoa > Chordata > Aves > Sphenisciformes > Spheniscidae > Aptenodytes > Aptenodytes forsteri. The sequence goes on along the minus strand of NW_008795863.1, from coordinate 2,306,611 downwards.
CTTCTTGAAAGCTACTAAGCTATTTTTACCCCTCAAATACACCCCCCGCATACAGCTGTTTCTGGAATATGTGTTAGTTATATTGTTACACTGTCTTTACACAGTGGACTAACAACATCCTGCTTTTCAAAGAGGCTTGTTTCAAAAGAGCCAATTAAGTGAAAAACAATTCTGCATTCTCTCTTAGTTTCAGAGAAACTGTGCTCCATTGGTTCTTAGCAGAATAATGGAGGAATTAATAATATAAATATGCAGTAATCTGAATTTGCTAGCTCTCGTTCTTTGACTGTTCAGTGGAACATCAATGGGATTATTCATGAGCAAGGGCGAAATCCTACAATTTATATTTTTCCCATTCTTTTACATGAAATGTCAACCCCTGCAACATTTAGCAAAACCACTAGTTAGCCTGTCAGCAGCAACCGTTTTCTAAAGCTCTCTGCTTCACAGCAAGGCAACAGCTCTGCGTACATTCAGCAGCTCTCACCTGTACCGCTCACGCATCTGCATTTCATGCAGGAGCAGCAGCATGAAGGACAGGATGGAGGCATCTGGGTAAGAAAACTAGCTTCAGAAGCGAAGTAGAGGCGTAGATGGGGAAACATGATAAAATTGGATAATTAAAGGAGAAGGGGAGTGGCTGTACATATTCACAGGGCTCCCTGTAGTTGTTTAGCTAACAGCCCATTAAGCTGTGGAACCACCCTTTACATTATTAAATAACTTAGACCCGAACAACTGATAGCAAGGAGTTGCACCCCTGTAATGTCCTTTTGTATGGTTGTCTGCCATGCTTCTCTAGGCCCTCCTTAGGGCTGGAGGGTGCCTTCTTACTGGAGCTACTACTTCTGTTCAGCAGAAAAGAGAGGAGAGTTGGTTTTGTACCAGGATGCTTGGCGTATGCAGCAGAGAATGAGAGCAGGATAGACGCCCCTCTTTCTTCCCCTCTCCCCAAGCCTCCATACAAGCGTATAAAGCGGCCATTACACTCGGGGTGCTGCTTGGAAAAAAACCAAACACCAGAACATCTCTGGAAAAACAGTAGAAAATAGCGAAATTTTCAAATAGAATAAAAGAGAAAACAATTTTATCAAAAGGCAACAGAAAATGGCAGAGAATGACTCAAATCAGAAACCAAATCTCACTGACACACATAGAAAGGAAGGAGAGAAAAATGCAGAAGAGATTGTTTCTTTACCAATTTTTCAATAATGCCCATCAATCTCATGACTAAACAGTTCAGACGTTTGCATACTTACTAAATGAGACACAATATATTAATGTAAGGCAGTTTTATTCATGAGCCACTTAAAATCCAATTAAAATATATCAACTAAAATAAAAACATGCACTTTCCTTGGCAGCAATTTACAGTTCATGTATAGAGCTTTAAAATGTATGTGTGTGGGAAGCTTGTTTGTTTTTATGTAAAGTGCTGAAACTTCTCTCGGTAGGCATAATAATAATTTGCTTTCATGTTTTGTCCTGAAGCATGACTTTTTATTCCTATCCAAAAAAACAGATTTCCAGCTGCATAACCAAACAAACTGCATTACTAAACATAACAAGCTTTTAAACTTCACTCCCAATGAATAAATCCAGCAACTTCTAACCAGTCTCATTTTGCTTTCCTTAGATCTCAGTGTATGGAAACCTATTCTATTCCTTCATGTATGCCGTACTCCTTATTTGTAGTACCTGGAAATCAGGTCTTGAAACTCTGATTGCATGAAAAAGGCCTACAGAAAAATTCTTCCTCTTTTTCTTCTAGGCGAGTATGCTTAACATTTTTTTCTTAAAATTTATAGCCATTGAATCTACACTGCAATTGTCTTATCAAACATATCAGTTACATAAATGTTAATACTTAGAAAATATGCCACTCTAAGATAGGCATGAATGAAATTATTTAACCCACAATTTATTGATTAAAAATAAAATACTGTAATTTTGATTCATATACATATCCTTGCTTATTCAAGCAGAACAGATATCCAATAAATCAGAACTTAAAAGGTGTTATTTTCTCCTCAATTCCCCCTATTTCTAGTGGTGGTGCCCTTTTTTGTCCTCTTCCTCTATGCACACTCCATTCCTGGAAATTGTCCCCAGTGTAGTAATTACTAGAAATTGAATTATCTAGAGTCAATGGCTTTGACATACGCCCTGTGCATAGGTGGGATTACCACCTGCAGGGACTGCAGATGGTGTTTATACTGCCCTGACTGCTCAGAGACTTGAGGGAAAGACAGCTTTACTGCTTTGCTTTGGCTCCACACATTTCTTGCCAACAGCAGCAACACAAGTAAAACCACCACTCTGTCAAGCATTCAAGGCCACTTCATATATCCCAAACTGCACTGAGTCTACACCATGGGGACTGTAGTCATGCTGTAGGGGCTCCATCACAGTAGTTGCCTTGCAGTCCATGCTGCATGCATTCTCTCACCCTTGTGACACTAGCAATTACCAATTCTATTTTGCCAATGGAGATCTGAGGCTGATGCAAAGCCCACTGAGCTGGTCAGGAATCTTTTCTGATAAAGAAAATAAAAAAAATTCTGGATCAAAGCCATAGCTGACCAAATTACGTAGGATGCTACAGCATATTTTTCCATCATGTCCCTGCTTTGTTGGTTCATTTGCACTCCTATCTGCTAAAAAGATTTCAGTCTCCATATAAAAATTTAGAATGGACAACTGTAGTGAATTATTATGCATCTTGTAGTAATTGGTGGTTTTCCTGAAATCTTAGGTCCTGAACTCGTAGGAATACAAATGAAATGTAATCTTCATTATTTCTAATTAAAAGATTGTGAAGATTCTAGTACAATCTAAAGGCTGACCTCTTGCTCCAGTCTTAAAATATATTAGTTTTATTTTAACATCCTGACTCCTTGGAGGGGATAGGAATGAGTCCTTGCTTCTAAAAAGGATGAACAACACAGACCTCAACACAAGACAAGAACCCAAAGATACAGAGCAAGAGAGTTCCTCACTTGCTAATAAAATAAATTCAGAAACTTTTCTTCTTCTTCCTTAGGGTTTGCCTGTTCTTTCTAACAGTTAGCTTGCTTATTTCAAAATATGCCACTTGTAGAAGGAGGCAAAGCCATGCACCTTGGCCAATCTCTGATTGCAAAAACAAGCAAGGTTTGTTATATTTTCAAAAAGAGCTACTTGCACTTTCAAATGCTGAGCATTCTTTTTGAAATGAATTTCTTTGCACACTCTTATTACCTTCCTTTTAATTAATATAAAATAATTTTGCACTTCAGGTTATTTCAACCACAACAGATAAGTCTTACCGTTCTTATCTAAGAAGGAGCCTTGTAGAAACAAGCATGTTCTGCAGTAAAAGGGATGTGTCCTTGACAGAGAATAGTTAAGGAAAAAACCAAACAACGAAAAACAACAATAAAAAAAACCACACACCACAACCCAGTTACCAGCCGCCTCTTCATCAAAATCTTATTATCTGAAGGGAAAGAGAGAAAATGGAAGGAGGCAAATCACTTTCTTAGTTCTCCAGTCAACTGCTGCATGAGTGCTTTGTTTCCAAACACAGCTCTTCAAATAATTAAACTATTTCGTGCCAAGTATTCTAAGGACCTGCACCATAGATAATTATTTACCTGTTCTCAGTTACATATCATGAAAGATCTATCTCTGCAAGTCAGGCTGGAACTCCCAGCTCAGTTCTTCAACTTCAAAGCTACCTTTAAAACCCCTGGCACTTGCAAAGGCATCTACAACTACTACACAGCCGTTGAAATAGATGCTTTTTCATGATACGTTTACCAATGCCTTCCAAAGCAGAAATATAAAAAGAATTAAATCTCTGGAACGTAATTAATGCTGTAGTGACCTCAGTCCATGGAGAGTAAGGTTATCAAAGGGGTGATCGTGGTAGAGCACTCTCCTGCATGTAGTCAAAGACCAATTGTTACTCTTGGGTAACTCTTTTCTGTACTGACGTTTTTCATGATAAAGCCACTTTTGAGGGCCAAAACTCAGGGCAGTTATTTTTAAAATAAACAAGACTTAAGAGCAAAGAACAGATAACTAGAAATGCAAATATATAAATCTATTTCAAACATTGCTACCTTCAGCAAGATGAAAGCCAGTTTAACATCAACTTCATACAGAAGAACTTGATAGCAATGGATAAAGGGACAAATCTAAGACACTGGCAAAGTGCCTCAACTGGAGTTTGTTGACAGCTCTGAACTGAATTTAGGATGTACCGTCACATCTACAAAGAGTCTGGTGTAAAACCGATGAGTGTTAAAGCTTACAGCTTGTTCTGCCAGCAAAGACAGCTGAAAACATCACTCTTGTCAAAAAGCCCCAAACTAAGTGTTTCTAAAGGACTTTTTGCCAGTATCCTTAAGTATACATCAGGGTCCCATGAGAAAGACAGCTTCAAGTGGAAGCTGGGGGAGGTGGGGAAGGTGAGGTGGGCTCAGTTCCCTCAAACTTGGCATGACATCAGCAGGGAGCTGCCAAGAAACCACTCTGCTTGCAGCGTCTTCATTAAAAGGCCTAGATAGCTGCCAAATTAACCTCAAAGAGAGGTTATCTTTATCTGTCAGAGTGGTAAAGAAAATTATTAATAATTTTATTGTGGTAGGCTTGTAAGACAATAGAGGTTGGGGGGGGTGGCCTAGTTATCTTGCCAGTTATCTCACCTCAGCAGTTCGCTGCTGTGCACCCAGGCAGAAGTAATAACCGGTGGGAGATTACAAACCTCTTGAGTTTCACCTTTATGACAGAAAGTATCCTGGACACGACAGAGACACCCCTTCCTGTTTTACCTGGCTCACTTGACCCAAGAGCCAGGCCGAAGGCAGATGGGTGCCATGCATCCCCTGGACACCGGGAGAGCACCTGGAAGGAGCAGGCACATCCCCTCTCCCCCTCTCCTTCTTCAGCCACTCATGACAAAAAGTGGGCCCAGGTAGGAAAGAAAAAACAACCCATAGTGTTCAGAGGTACACTTTTTGCAACTATTTTGCAGTTTGGTTTTTTTAAAGGTTTCCCATAAGGACAAATCTCAGCATTTCTGCTGAAGGTGACACCATGAGGCCAAGTGCCTCTGGCAGCCAGACTCTGCACTGGAAAGTCCCCAGCAAAGTGACCTGGCTCCAAACACAGTAAGCACCATTTCCAGGACAAGAAATTGCAATAAACGCCCCTCCTTTGCTCACTAACACATTCAAATACGAAAAGGACTGACATCACCCTTTTAAAACGAGCACAGTGGTTACTTTCAAAGTAAAGCAGACCATGTGTTGACCTCCAATTACACTGCCCAGAATGAAAAATCAGGACAAGTGTTTAAGACACCAAATGACATCACTTTAATTAATGAAACCTGTCTATCAACGTAATTCACTTAAATACTTGTCACATTCAAAGCTGCTTTAAAATTACATTAAAGGGATTTACACAACTGTCCCCAGCTTTCTTGATCAAGCTAAGGTACAGGAATCCCTTCACTTTCTGTGTAGGTTTATAAGAAATTAAACGCAAACCCAAGGGCAAAATTAACTTAGTGAATATTTTTATTTTCAAACATGTGTGTTGCCTGGAAAACATATTTTCTATTTTTTTTTTTTACCTCTGAGCCATTAAAAATATTTCTACTGTGACATGATTCCTCTGTCCAGACATGAAAAGACTTAATAAATCATGCTGACTAATACTCTCCTGAAGTTCAGTTTTTTCATTTGTTAATATTACATGCTACCACAGAAGTCAAAGTTTTTTAAAAAAACAAACCCTACAGCTCATTTTCTTCCCCCCAATGCCATCCTGTTTTCAAACATCACCTTATAATCTTTCAATTTTAAAAAGTGGACTGAGGACAGTGATATTTTACATCTAGCTGTGCAAGTGTGTGTGACTGCATAAAATACATATATGGGGGCTTGTTACACACAGTGTGATATAGTGGACTGATTGACATGAATTGATTAGAAGAGACCAGTTCATAAAGAGACTTGGCTTCATGAGAATTTGCTCATCTAAAGCAAGCGTTGATCTTAGTGCTCACATTAAGAAATCTTGGCATGCCGAAAAGGAAAAACAAATACAATTGCTCATTAGGACCTTCTTGTCCCAACTCCAAGCTTGCTTTGTCCTAAGAAAAAGCCAGGCAAAAAACCATAGAACTTTCTTTTGGCTTAAATCACCCAAAGTGTCTTGTTCTTCCTTACCGTCATGAAGTCAGTAACAATAAAACAAAAGCCTGGTTTTTCTAGTGTTTAAAATCAAGTTTCTAGCCTCTTTCTCAGAGATGCAAATACATAAATAACAATAAAACAAAGGGGTTTGTTCTCTCTTCAGGGCAAAGGCAAAAAAACTCCTCTGTTTTCCATCCAACCAGGCTTCCAAAAAAAGTCTTCCTAGTGCCTGCTTTATGGGCTTTACACAAAGCAAACTCAGAGCAGTGTATGAAGCATTGCCCCCGCGTGCAGCTGGCTTCCCTCAGCACGATCCCTTAGCTTCCTGCCCTTGCCAATCTCAGCTAAATCTTCTTCTTTATATGATTTAGTTTGGGTGTCCAAACAACGAGTAGCCATGGTTGCTACTCAGCTCTGCCCGTTCATTTCACCTCCCCACACAAAATCCCTGAATTCCCATGCCTGCTGTCTTCCTATAGCTTCCAGGCTATAGCCTACACCTTCCCTTCAACAAATGCTCTGCCAAACTTAGTAGATTCAAGGAGTTTATCTCTTGAGACCATTTTGTTCAGTGGCACAAGTTAGTGTGAGTTATTAGGAAGGCTGCGAGATTAAAATGTTCAAATAATTCTCCACAACTACGCACACAAGACTCATCTGCACAGATGCACAAGCATTGGGACGGTATGGCCCAAGCAATGGAGTAAGGCAAAGCTAAAATTACCTGAGAAACGCACTGCAGCCATCACCCAGAAGAATACTGCTTTTCCATTGTGTTATTTCGTTAAAAATATTTACAAATCAATCACTTAAAATACACTCAGGGCCATGCATCCTGTGGACAATAGTCTTTTGAAAGCTACCCCCTTAAGACTGCTTCAGTTACAATACTATTTAAGGATGTTGCAACTCCATGTTTTAAACAAAAACCTACTGTAAAAATCCTTTTACTAAGAAATGCAAAACATTCCCTGTCTTCAGATCAATCTTTGGGATAAATACGATATTCTGACTTTTAGATTCAGATCTTCAGGGGACAGCACAATCAAATATACATTCTTTAGTTCTTTGTATCAAATGGCCTTATCTCACTTAAATATTTTTCTACAATACAGCATGCAACAGTACACTAAGCAAAGGGGAGCAGAAAATAGCATCATGGGAATACAGTAATCAAGAGCATATTAAAAAAAAAATCACATAGCTAAAATAGAGAGATTATTATTTTGGAAAATTAGTGGTACTTTTAAGTCAATTCAAACAACTTTCCTCCCAATATTTCATTTCTTTTAATACTGTTACCAGCACGGAAATAAATGCACCAAAAGAAACTTTGCCTCAAGCCCAAGGCTCCCTCTTGAATAATTCAAAAGCAAGATCACAGTGGCTTAATTAAAGGGCCCTCACTCCATTTCTTTACTTTTCCCATGTTGCTGTTACAGTACAATATGCCTCTATAAGGAATTAACTGATTTTGTTGCATATATGCTGCTTCCATTTTCTTCGGCAATGCAATTATATCATCCTTAAAGTGACTGTGAACTAGCAATATTGACAACTGAAATACCCATAGTTTTTTACACAACTGCTGTCAGCAAGAAAAACTTCTGAGCATCCTCAAATCTAGTCATTTGTGTCCTGGCAAGAACTAGAAAAGGCAAAACTTCCACATCCACTTTTCCTCTTGATCCCTCTCCTGAATGGGGTGGTGGATTGTGAGGCTCTAACACCTCACAGAAGTTAGAGACTCCAAAATTTATAGCAGACAAGCACTTGGAGACTCTGCCGTTGGCCCTTTCATTTCAGCCTGGAAGGGCTAACATATTTTTCCCCAGCTAAATCAGTTGGCCTAATTAAGAAGTTCTCCCGCACCCCATAAATCCTGCTTCTCTCATGCCTGTAAAGCATTACAGATACAAGAACACCTATACCGCTCATTTCAAACAAAAGCTGTATATGCACAACTTAAAAACTGCAGAAACAAGTTAATCTACTGTTTTGAATATGGTCTGTGAGGGCAGCTACTGGAACCTTCAACACATAATGCTATATGAGAGAGAAAATTGTACAGCAATTTTGCATATCACCGTTAATTTACTTGTCTACTAAAACATGCATCACACACATAATGTAAATAATACAAACAGTACCGATAAGGTACATGGGATATTCCCTATGGGATGTTGGCATTACATGGAAAGCAAAGAACACTTGTGCCTTACAGACACGATGGAAGACGTCATGTGAATCTGTATAAAAACGGCTTGCATTTTTAAAGTAGTGAAAGGAGCCAGTAGAGCTAAAAAGCTAGCTGCAACACCACGAACATCCAAGACTGCAAAGTCTACATGGGTGGAAACTAGATTCTGACAAGAGGAGCCTTTGCCAAACCCTAACGTAAGACAAGCTGCTGTCCTGGCTAATTTTTCTGAGCAGATCTACTGCCTTTACCAGGCTGACACTGAATCCGAAAAAATCCATCACGGCCTTCTGTGCACTTACAGTTTCAACACCTGGAGAGGGACAGCAGTTGCGAGTTGAAGAGAGAGACTCTCGCGCAGATCCCTTCAGCTTTGGACAGGCCAGCCTGCATGGCCCCGCTGAGTGCTGGAGTTAATCTGTATGGGTCACTTTTGTAACGAATGGCGGCTCTGCTCTTTTTTTACTTTGTTATGGGTCACTACAGCAGTACTGTGTTAACTGACCAACCATTACCCTGATTTCCAGTCATTAGTTAGAATTTCAAATTAATCTGATCAAACAAAACATACCTTATGAAAGTAAACACCCATTAATCTAATTTAGTCTCCAGGGTCTATTTTAGCAGCACAGGCTAACATGGGTTCTTTGGTACTTCAGATTAAACCTCATACTCAGATGTGTTATTTCTAACAGATTGCTTTAGACAATTGTATTAGACATTTGTATTTTTAAAGGGAAAACTGGAGCTCTGTCATGACAAATTCTGCATTTTATGCACTATGGAACACCATTACCAAAGAATCCTTCCACCTCCACTAAAAACGGGAATTTTATTTTTATCCATGTGTAAATTATTTATAATAATTGCAGCATAAAACAGATGGGAAAAAAAGTCCATGCCCTACTCTGCTTCTTTTAGATGCATAAAGGCCACACACAAATTTCAGGTGTATTCTAGCTACATAATACATAAAAATAATCTGAACACCCAATCTGTGTTTCCTGTTTTTGTTGGACAACTCCTTGGATTCCTCAGACGATTTTAGACCTTAGACAGGTTATACCAGTATAATTATGTGAATTATGGGTACAGGGGTTTTTAACTGGCGTAGATGCATTACTGTGAGCCATAATGGGAAGGTAAAAATCACCGCAGAAAAGGTTACTTGGTTTTGTCTCCCAGCCTAGAATAAGACACTCCAATCCATCTAAGCCCACGTCAATGGAAGGGATGTTTCCACTGTTCTGTATGAGAATAATTAAAGCAAGGAAAAAGAAAAGCCCTTCTTTTTTTAATGAGAACAGCAAAGTCATGAGGGACAACTTCCTTGCAAGTACATTTGGTATAATGCGGTTATAAGCAAAACCTCTTAAAATAAACCTTGTGAACAGTACAAAATTACTTCCACTTCTACTTATCTTTCACTTGCAGAGTTCTCAGTTGTCATAAATCTACTTGCTCTGTGGCTGTTTATAAAGCCTTTCATATCAAAACTCTATTATTAGTGCTAAATAATTTTATTTTAAAACCAACATCATGGAGATATTGCTCATACATTACGAAGACTCAAACACGCAGAGAGACACTTCTGCTTTATTTTGCATAGTTTGTCCTCGGCTCAGCTCCCTGGGCGTGCACAGTACTGGAGCTTCAAACACTGACTCCTTTCACAACTCAGCCAGCAGCACAGTTTACTCCGCCAGTCCTTCAGTTGTGCCTGCACAAATGTTTGAGGGGTCTTGCAGAAAAACATACATTACGAAGACTCAAACACGCAGAGAGACACTTCTGCTTTATTTTGCATAGTTTGTCCTCGGCTCAGCTCCCTGGGCGTGCACAGTACTGGAGCTTCAAACACTGACTCCTTTCACAACTCAGCCAGCAGCACAGTTTACTCCGCCAGTCCTTCAGTTGTGCCTGCACAAATGTTTGAGGGGTCTTGCAGAAAAACAGATGAAGGAACTGATGGAGTTAACAAACCGAACAAAAAAAACTTTAGGGATGCTTTGACTAAATAAGGTGGCATGGCTGTTTATAAAGCCTTTCATATCAAAACTCTATTATTAGTGCTAAATAATTTTATTTTAAAACCAACATCATGGAGATATTGCTCATACATTACGAAGACTCAAACACGCAGAGAGACACTTCTGCTTTATTTTGCATAGTTTGTCCTCGGCTCAGCTCCCTGGGCGTGCACAGTACTGGAGCTTCAAACACTGACTCCTTTCACAACTCAGCCAGCAGCACAGTTTACTCCGCCAGTCCTTCAGTTGTGCCTGCACAAATGTTTGAGGGGTCTTGCAGAAAAACAGATGAAGGAACTGATGGAGTTAACAAACCGAACAAAAAAAACTTTAGGGATGCTTTGACTAAATATAGGTGGCATGGATCCCAGACAAGGTGACAGCACAGACAGAAGAAACATGCTATGGTTTGAACGAATAAGCATGATGTACAAGGCTTGCTTGGGCAAGAGAAAAATAGCAAGTTTACCGCATTTCTAAGACAACTCCAAGTTAGCTCAAAAATGGTGAAGGAATAAGAAAATGCAGGTGGATGTGTCCTATTCAGTCAAGATCTATATATTCCTTCGTTAACCCAATCCCAGCAATTGTTTTTCTGGGACCTTCACAACGTCTGTATGTCTGTCTGAAGACACTGGGTAGTTGATACAAAAACATGTACTCTCAGTCAGCATGCTTTGGGAGGGTAAGAGCCCAAGAGGGAATGTTTTTAAGCCGCTAAGCACAGGAGATGAGCACTGGGGCTTCGCTGCTGAACTCCGAGGTCCCACTTCTGTCAATGCATCACAGAGAGAAAGGGTGGCCAGGGAGTGTGCCAACACAACTCGTCTACCTGCTCAGACCAGCACCACGAAGGTCCAACTTCAGAGGCCCAAACTCCCCAAGGGCATCCACCATAGCAGTATGATATGGGGGGACGTTCACAAAATCATTTTGGGAGCTCTCTGGGTTTCTTTCTAGCTTACAGTCCCCAAAGAGTTAAACTGCAAAAAGGAATAGCCAAAGGAGAATCTGGCCCCCCTCAGAACTTAAGAGGTACAAAAACTAGATGGTTATACTTTCAGGGACCCAAACAGTTGGGACAGGAGGTTCCCCAACATTACAAAAGGTGTCTCAGACACCAGGTCTGTGTGGACAACTGAAGATCCATGGGTAGAAGATGATTAATTTTTGGTCAAGCTAAGCAAATCAAGCTCAAGTACTGTGACAACAAAAGTGAAGGGAACTGAGGACTTCCAACCCACTGTAATTTCAATTTTTTCCCCCATCAACACGTGGAGACATAGATCCACCAAGATAAAGACTAGCATGTGACATTTGAGTACACTACGAACAGGACTCAAGAGAAGAGAGCTGATCAATTTTTGTCTTTTTTGAGCATGATGACTTTCACAAATTGCCAATGTTGTTGCATTGCTTTTTAATATAAAACGAACTGACAACACCTGGAACATTGGCTATCATCTCAATAAGGTTCCAAAATCTTCACCAGCTTCAGACAGAGTTACAGGGTACACTGCAAGCTGCTTGTTTTGAAATGATGCATAAATACTGTTCTGCAGGCTCATATAAAAATGCTAAAGCCAACCCAGCCTTAAACAGAATTACATTCATAGAAAGCTGCATCTTACTAATTTCAACCTCATGGACTAGGCAAAAGTTTGGGCCTTTGAATTCCAGTAACATGAATTCTTTAACTGTCATAAACAAATACTTGTTTTTAAGTGCATTTTCTGGTTCCTCTCTGACAGGTTCCCATATTATACTTACACGGGGTCATACCATTTATATGATAATAATGTATGTCCTGAAACTCAGAAGGGAGCTTCCAAAGTACTTATATCTAAATGTAGATCATCTCATCCTGCCTGTAATTGCATGGAGACAGGACATACTCTTCTTTTCCTCTATAACTCTACACATGCCATAGATAGTTGATCTGTACTACCATCAGAGTACTCAAAACAAAACACAAGCAGCTCAATATCACCACTGCAAATTTCAGTTCCTTCCAGATGAAAGAAGTCAGTCATGTACTTAACTTACCAAGACATACAAGTCACCTAGACTTAGAAGTTTCTTATTTTAGAGACCATGCCAATGATTAAAGGACAATTAAAATATCCGAAATATGCAGGGGTTTTGACAGAAACAATTTATTCTTCCTCTTTTCTTACAAGCAAAGCACAAACATGAATTTCTACCAATAAAAATATTGCAAACTGTAATCTTGTTTACATTTATTACAGCAAAATAACATAATACTGCACATGCTGCTCTGAAAATAATTTTCATATAAGTTAAAAGGTCAGCATGGAGATTTCCTAAGTACGAGTTTTGTTTACTATGGGACCTGGGTCACTACTTCATCTTCGTGAAGCAGCAGTTGCACAACAATTAATTTTTGGTCAGAATTAACAAACATTATTACTGAACTACCTAAAAGTGATTAGTTACGTAAGGCCTGGGACCAGAGGCCACCGAGCACCGGGGGCCATCCACCTGTATTTATTTGCCTCTGAGACAAGAAGGTGTGGCTCAGCTACAGATAAGGTTCCTGTTAAAGTTGAGTTAACTTTTGGGATGAAAGGTCAACATAAGTAAGGGCAAGATACTGGTTCAAGAAGACCACTGCCTCCTTACGTATCTTCTACAAGACCTACAGAAAAAGGCAGTGACAAAGATTAGTGTCATGATTTGCAGATACTACTGACAACACCTCTACCTTAGCTCTTCTTCAGAGCAAAGTCTAGTACTGGCAGTAGCGATTTGGCTATGATGACATTCAAAGCTGGAAGAAATGACAGGGCTAGGGCTAGGATGGCAGTTCAGCCCAACAAATACCAGCACAGAATAAAACCTGCTATCAAAGGGTTATGCGGCTTTATTTACATCTGGAATTAGAAGAGGATGGTGGCCCAGAATAAAGGATAATACTGGAACTGGGTTTAGGGTTGGGGCTCAGGCCAGCAGATATTGATAAAAGGCAGATTAGAAAGCGCCTCCAGGTTAACATGAAAAGTGGTGCCGGCTTAAACCATCTGACTGCAGAGATCTGTGGGATAAGGAGTGAGATAACATTAAGATTAGGAGTGGAATTAGGGTTTGAGCATGCTCTGGAAGAGGTTGATAAACTGCATCATCTCGTTTCAGTATCAGGGAGGGCCACACGCCGTGATAAAGGTGCCACATGACAGGACTTCACACACCCTTAGCAAGCCCAACACCACCCAGCATGCCAGGCCTACTTTGTCTATATCCTCTGTTGACCCAAGGCTCCCCAAGCCGTACATGCGCTGTCAGCCTGATGCATTCCCGACCCCTCAGGATTACTGTATATGTACACTTCTGTCCTTGTGTATGTGCACAGCGAACGTGGCACTCCTGAGATGTACAGATTTCCTGTACCGTATGCGCACAGTGTGTATGTACTGCGGATAGGGGCAGGGAAGAGGGCCGCAAACAAGGAAAGCATCTGTCTGAAAACATCCAGTCCTTACTGTCTCTATTTCTCCCTTCATTTGCACTAGGGCTGCCATATCCGAAATACATCAAAGACTAAGAAAGTTAAGCGTCTGGCAACCGACATCTCCTCTCTTCATAGATGCATTTTTAAAAACAGTAGATCAAGTCTGTGCAGCAGGTTGGTCCTGCCAAGGAAATCAAAAGCCAAGTCAGCCAAATATATCGAGAAGCAGCACAAACGCTTGTCTGTGTCTTCTCCAAACAGGAGCTTTGCCAATGATGATCTTGGCAGTACTGTTTAGCACTTACCCTTTTCCCAATTCTTGGGAATAGGTGTCCACGACGTTACTCAGCATTTTTCAGGTTAGGGGAGGGTTCAGGGTTGACCTTGCCTACTTCACATTACAGAAAAACCTGACACATCTTATCTATCTCTGTGTTTTAATCACAAAATAGGCTCACCCACATCAGTGATTAATGGTGAAAATTCAGCCTTAGTGGCAGACAGGCCTTGGACGTGACAATGACACTTTCTGGAGAAGAACGAAACATATAATCACATTTCAAGGACAAAATCATGTCCATACTGGAGACTATATAGTTAAAAACCTTAAAAATCAATATAAGTAGCACACAGCCCATCTCTACCATTTTCCAAGCTTGCAATTTAGAGAATGCAGGGTAGACAAGAACGACAGTTGCTCAATTCAACGAGCAAACCTGCTTCAGCATTCACTACAAACTGCAGAGGAGAAAGCTTCACAGTGAGTCTTGCCAAGAGGGAATTACAATAATCGAGCCTCATGGTCACAAGACCACACACTACTGTTGTGAAACAGTCATTGGGTAAATAAGGGTGTAGCCTGCAACACAGTTTTCCTACCACTGGTGGGGGGGGCGGGGGGGAGAAAAAGCCACCACAAAACATCAGTCATTGGGTAAATAAGGGTGTAGCCTGCAACACAGTTTTCCTACCACTGGTGGGGGGGGCGGGGGGGAGAAAAAGCCACACACAAAACATGGTCTTACCTCTGAAAAGGTATGAAGTCAAGAAAAAAGGATCTTACAAATCCACACTGATGTCAAAAATGTGGCAGAACGATGCTGCCATCCTTGTACTGCCAATGCAGTAACGACACAGAGTAGGGAATAAAAGCAAGTCGCAGAGTTAAGCCTGCAGCAAATAATTTAGGCAAAAGCAACAACAGCAAGAGAAAAGAATTCCAAGGGTTGGTGGAGTAAAAGTTAGGACAATGTAGAAATGACAGCTGAGCTTCAGTTCACTAAGGTGATGTCACAAAAGCGGTACATTTCCAGGATGATAAAAAATTAATAGCAAAACATGATAGAAGTTAAAATGTAAGATGCTGATTTTAAAACATATAAATAGGCAGGTACCTCAGACTAGCAGAGATATGTATTAACAAAGCAGAACCAGAAAGCTGCCATTCAGCATCCTTAACAGTTGAAACCTGACCAAACATTTTCTTAGCCTTTTTGTATTTCAGGGAAGTGTACCAGTGTAACTGAAGGAGTTCAGAGAAGTTTTACAAACTTATCTTTTCTTGCTTGCAGAAATCAAGTAAAGAACTTGCAAAATAATCACTTCTACAGCTCACTGCCCTCAGCTCTACATATACAAATGTCTCTTCTGCCTCTGCACTAAGAGAAACTTCCTCTAATGATCCAACTTTGATTGTCCCACCAATTCACAGCATTTTTGCCAAACTGGGGGAAAAGAGGATATATTGCATCTATCCTCTATGTAACACCATGCTGTTTGGAGCAGCTCCCAGGGAGGCTTAACAAGGTGCTGCTGGCCACTTCTAGGGAAGATGAGTGGGCGGCAGGGAGCGGCAGAGGGAAGAAAGAGCAGAGCAACCTTCGCTCCTGCCTGCAGCGAGGGCACCGACTCAGCACGGCTGGGAGTGGCAGGGGCTTGAAGGGGAGAGTACTTCATCCAGCCAGGCCCTCCCCATCACAGGGGAGCGAAAGGCCATTTCATTCATTTCTCTCTCTGACCCCTGCTTCTCTGAGGGAGGGAGAAAAAACAAAGGCATTAAGCATTTAGCATTATTTCTGATGCAAGGATACAAAACGATCTCAAACAAAAGTTACTCCCATATTCCAGTCTCCTAAGAGCTTCCCTCTTTACTGGCAACCCGTCATACCTGGCGGGTTTTAGTGGGGTCTTGTTTCTGTCTGCTAATGCGTCCTGATGTGCTATCCAGGACATTCTTCTAGTCTCAGCTTCCACCACTACACTCTTAATTTCTGTGACAGACTTAAGCTTCTGGTCCTTAGCTATGACTTGCATTTATGAAGAAGCAATATACAGGGTTCAATCAAGTTAGCACACCAAATGGTGTGCTAACACCAATTAATTCAAACCTGTATTAAACTCTCAGATTATTTATGACGTAAACCAATTATACAAATTTTGTCAAAATCCACACTTATTAATACCTTTGTCTGTACTAAGAGCTCATTGGGCTCTAAAATTTGTACTGAAGACTAATCTGTAGAAAATGGAGGGTTAATACTTTTAAATGATTGTTCACGGTACCCCAGATAACATTAAAGAACCTGTTGCAATTAAAATTCATAAGCTGTATTTCCAAATCTCACAACTCAGGTCAAGAACCGCAACCATAATGATCGTCAATGAAATACCATACCCTGACTCACTCCATATAATTAAGCTACTCTTATAAAAGCACTCCTCTGCTTCAGTAGAGGAGGGTGGCAAAGGAAGAAACTGATAAGGAATAATTATACTAATACCGCACTAATGAAAAGGTGAATTAATTGAAACAGCCCATGAAGAATCCAAGTGTACACAAAGTAATTCAACAGATGTTACACTGGAAGGCTGACTATCCAGTGCATGGATGAAATCAGAATGTGATATTAATGGCACATCCAACGATAAAGTTGATCATGGATCTTCTGTTGCTTACTGTCAAACATGAAATACTACTGCATGTCATTTTTGCAAGCAAACCTTACAGAATGACCAGGGAAATCAGAAAATGATACAGCCAGTATCACACTGGACAATAACATGGAAAACAGAGTTGATTTTCTCATTGATAAAAACAGTGAAATATCATATAAACTGCCCATTACTGTACCTTCATGACATCTTTATAGGAATGAATGGCCTCAACTTCCTCTTTGTCATCATCATTGTCATCCTCCACTCCTTCATCCAGAGCATCATATCCTTCATCCCTACTCCCATCTGATTCTGTGGTATTAGTCATGTGGTCAATAAGCTGCTCCAGTGGAGGACTTAATTCCCGCTCTTCATTGTCCTTCAAACCATAGTCCAGGGCTTTATATATAGTAATCCCTAGTGATTCAATAACCTATAAAAGTGAAAAAGAAATATTTATTAATGCCACTTACATGAATGAATAGGCCAGTCTAGGAACATCCTTTTCTGGTGTTTGTGTAACAAACTTAGCAACTGAGAGGGCAATAAACATCAAAATTAAAGAGAAAAATGATCCTCTAATACCTACAGTAGTACTTCAGTAATGCAGCACAGAACATGCAAGAGCAGGTCATACCACATACCTACCACTTTCTTCTTTCAAAGTTTGAAATAAAAATTCGTAATTTAAAAACAAAGCAGGACTTTTTTAGATTATTTTCCCTTCTTCCTTCTAATACAACAAACCTCAAAGTGGGCGGGGGGGCAGGTGGGAAGAAATTAAAAGAAATAATAAACTAACATGAGATGTCTCCCGCCTCCCACAAATTAACAACACTTGGAAACTGCCCTTCAGTTTCTGCATCTCTTCATTGACCTGAGAGGTGTCTGGACACAGCTGTGGACATCACAATATTCGACATCCCAATATTAACTCACTGAGCACTGGGACATCAGCCCACAAGAACTCCTTTGCCTGTTGCACAGCCGATGGAGGCACACATATTTCACTGAAACTACTAACAATTGGATTTCATAGTAATGAGGTAGTACCTCAATTTTTCATTGAACTTGAGGCTTCTTTTTTGTGCTGTCAAGAGCAAAGCGAACAGATGACCTCTTTACTCAGTGTAAGCTAGCAAAAAATTGTCATAAACATCCCAAAATGCTAAATGCACATTTTCTTTCTTGGCATTAATTATTTTCCTTATTACAAGTAACACTGAAGCTTCTAGCATTTTAAAGATGCAAAGAGATGGCGTTTCAAACTGAGGAGTTTGGAAATGGGTATTAATGGAGAGGGAAAGGAAAATGGGCTTGCAGGAGTAAACCACAAGAAGGTAATGTTGCTGCTGGGAGATCCTTGTCTGACAAGGGAAGTAGGACTGGAGTTATTGCATGCAATCTCTGATCTTCCTTGTGTGTTGTGATGGCTAGCATGTCACACAAATGAGCAGACTCCAGTGTAGGAGTATTTGGCACTAGAGCAACTTTAATAACAGGAGCATTTCTAAACATACCAAACCTTGTCATCAAATGCCATTTTCTCTCATCTGGCTTTCAGTACTATCCTGGTCAACACACTTTTTAATGCAGATTTTTGAAATTCTATTTGGGTAAATAGGACAACACAAATAGATTCTTGAAACATTAAATTTTACTCTAGCAGCTTACTTATTTCAGCACAGCAAAGTGTTTTTGGTCTGAGAGGCTGGAGGTTAGCAAAGGCTTAAAATGATAGCCTATTAGTTTATCTAGACAGACAATTTAATGAACTAGCTGTAGTCTGACAGCTTTACACTTGGATACTTCATCATTCCTCTGCTGAGATTACTTTGCAGTGCAAATTCACTTTTCAAGACAGTGGCTAATAAACAAATAAAACAAACAAACATAAAACCCAATACATTAAAAACACCCTTTTATAATTTATTTCCAATAATTTTGATAACTCGATTCAATATAAATAATTTTCCTATGCTATTCTCTTGAAATGTGTTTATACATATTTGGAAAATATTCTTAAAATGCAGTTAAGAAAAGTGATTAGGCAAATTAATGAAGAAATGGCCTTAATTTATTTAGTTCAAAGAACAGCTTCTGACTTGGGAAATGCCAGTGAGACAGCAAAGTATACCAGGGAAGCATCACTGCATGCTTGCTCAGTTCTCATACCCTTCCCCAGACTTCTGCCATGACCCACTTTGGAGACAGGACACTGCACCATATAGACCTTAAAAAGTAGCTGTAACAGATGAAACTTACGTTTGCAGCATATCTGGCTTGTGTCTTAGAGAAGCTATTTTGTAATAACTGTCTTGTAAAATTTGTATTGTTAAAAAAAGAAAATCTGAAAATGTGAAAATTTCACAAAATAAAATATATTCTACTGGTAGACATGTATGTTTCCTGTAACTCAGGTTCTGAGTACAATCTCAACATACACCCCTTCAGCAACTGAAAGGCAACAAAGAATACCAAGTTAATTCAAATTTGAAGTAGACCTAAATGAAAATGAAGTACAATTGAATAATCGCTTTGCTATTTTAAACACTTGGGAGTAAACACAATGTGAGTAATTTCTAAGTTTAATAAAAACTAAATTTGAAAGAGCTTAGCATACATGAGGAGGACTGAAATGTCCAAATTAGATGCAAAGAAAATAATGTCTTGTGCCATGCAGTGATGGCTGCTGAACAGAGTTTCTAGATTTTGCTACACCAGCACTTCAAAAAAATAGAAAAGGGGGGGTATAAAGAAAGTGCGTTCTCTCTGCCTCCTTCTGTTTGGGAAGAGGATTAAGGCATTCAAAAGCACCGCGGCTAAAACGGGATGACAGCTGCTGCTTTCTTTGATGTATCAGCGGTGGGGCTTTTGCAGTTCAGTAATATGGTTTGTGCATTTTTACGTACTGTGAACAGATTTCATAATACATGCAAAGCTGACACAACACAAAAGCCTGCAACAGCACCAATTCAAACCTATATTTCAGTCTCTCAGCTTCTTATTTAGGAGTGGTGATCAAAACTGTATTTATTCAGTGTCTGTCAGTATCACAGATTCTTCTTGCTGAAAGACAAACATCCTAACTGAGAAATTTTGCTTTGACTTGCATTAAAATGGAAAACATTCAGTGCTTTCAGTAATCCTGGTTTACCGAGGATCTTGTAAAACCACACAAGTGCCATAAGAATATCAAACAAAAGTCACAGAATCGTCAACGCTTCTTCACATGGACAAAACTACTAATGCAACTTCACACAAATAAAACTTGTATGTGTACATAACTAGAAACATAATATACAAGGTTAGACAGTCAGCTCACTGCTGCTTAAATGCATGAGTGCTGTCACTTTGCCTGTAATACAAATCAAATAAAACAAAAAAGGAATAGCTTTTCACAGTTGAATTGATTAATTGATAAATATGCAGGTTTTGAGTTGGATAGTCAGGGACTATCACTTATTTTTTTTAAAAGGATCAATTATTTACAAAGAAGTCACTGGTTCTAAACTGCACTGTTTGCTAATTTCACACAAAATAAATACTTGTGGCACCTAACAAGTGACAAGCACTGGCATAGTTTTCAATTTTATCTGTAAAAACAGAGGTATAGTAGGAAAAACAAGGCTAAGAAGGGACTTAGCAAGGCTCTTTCAAACCACAGAATTGTACATTAACACACCAAAACAACTGTACGACACCAAAATAAGTGCCAGCACTAACGATAAATGATGCTGCTCGATTCGGGGGGGGGGGGGGGGGGCGGGTACAGCTTGTTCTC
>NW_008795863.1:2266929-2282431 GCF_000699145.1 Aptenodytes forsteri | reverse complement strand
AGGGCAGTGGGGGGGCGGGGGGAGGAATCCAGTTCTGCACCTTGAATTTTAGAACTCATTTGTTCCTGACTGATTTAAATTTTGTCGAAGGACCAGATCTTTGCAAATCAATCAGTGGCTAAATAGCCTGAAAAAACAAACAAGGAAGTCTGCGTTATTATGCTTTACACCTCCTCACCAAGTTCTTTTGAAAGTCATGGCTTCAGACCAAAAAAAAAAAAAACCAAACCCACAATTTCCCACAGACTGAACTCGTACTCTGTTGTGCTTAAATCATTAGTGAAAGGGGAATTTTGTCTCACCGTACGCGAGTATTCTTTCAGTTCCTACACCAGTCTGGACTCGTACTATACTGTTCTTTTATAACAAGTTGCGATAAAGTTGCTGGAACACTTTGACTTCAAACACGATGTAAAAACAATATCCTCACGCCCCTTCTACACACACAGCAAAACCAAAACCTAAACCATTATTTTCATACACAAACACTGCATGGAACTTTCCATTCCATATACCTTCCTCCAACGCATTAAGGCATGCCTCTTGGAAAGGGGTTCATTAGGGTTTTAGGTCTTTTATATGACACAAATTATGTTCTTCCAATGAACACTGCCAATTTTACATTCTCAAAAACTCTTCAAATATACAGCCTTTGTATAGGAACCAAACATGTCTGAGACTTGCAAAAGCCTCGAGTGAAATTACTGAGAGTATGTCACTTATCTTTTTTCTTTTTTTTACTTCAGAGAAGAATCCTTTTT
Source organism: Aptenodytes forsteri (assembly GCF_000699145.1). Lineage (NCBI taxonomy): Eukaryota > Metazoa > Chordata > Aves > Sphenisciformes > Spheniscidae > Aptenodytes > Aptenodytes forsteri. The sequence goes on along the minus strand of NW_008795863.1, from coordinate 2,281,670 downwards.
TCCCCTCAACATATCTCTCTCTCTCTCTCTCTCTGACTCTTCCTGAAGCATAGATGAGAACAGGCAGAATCCACATGCCATTCCCCCCACTCACCGCACACACAATAGGGCACTGTCTGAGCTTTCATCCCCTTCCTAGGCTTGCCTCAATTTTTAAACAAAGCAACAAAGCCTAAGGACAGGCTTGTACTTACAGCAGCAAAGGGCTTTTTTTCAGCTCAAATGCCTGTCCCTCCCTAAAGTTCTCCCTTCCTCCAAAAGCCACTCAGGTTTTGTATCCCTAAATTGGGATTAAAGATGCCGTAAAGCTCCAGCTCCTAAGGTGAGTCAACTAACTTTGAATTTTCCCACAGGGACCTCAGATATGGCAACCAGTCACAACAATATTTGCATTACTACTGCTCTGTCTTTTATGAATTCTAATACATTTTTTATTAAAAATTTATACTACGATTATTATTTTTAGGTGCTCCCATTTCTTACCAGCAGATCTCCAACACGCTTTACGAAGGAGAATCACTCTGCCTTACGGTAAGAGTGCTGAGAGCCCAGAACTGGCATTAGCCACAGCACTCCTTAGGGCAGAGCTCCTCTCTGCCACCAACTCTGCCACCACCCCTGGTATTAGGCAGCACTTAGTCAATCTGCAAAGACTAACCTGTCCTACTGCTGACTTTAAATTAGCCTGCCAGGAGCCCCACGCTGTACTTCTGGAATCATAACACACAGCATAAACATATCCACAGACGCCCTTGAAGTCAAGAGTTAAACCTGAGTTATCTCAGACTTTCTATGTGCATTAGGAGAAGACACACAAACACGCACAAGTTTTTGTGATAAAATTCTGTAATATAGTCCAAAGGACAGGCATGTTACAAATTTATGTAAACCCAACTTTCCTCTCCAGCTAGATGACAGAGGGAGCAAGCTATTGCTCTCGTTATCATTTCCATTTGTAACAAAGTAATTTGTCATTCTTCAGTACCCAATTCTGGAACTGAAAAAGACCACGCTTTTAGGAAGGGTGAACAAATAACGTGGTTAGGAGAAACCAAAGTACACTTTTCGGTTATTTACCTCATCCTTAGATGCCCTACATAACGCTCGAGAGTACCTCATGGAAGAGTATGTCTAAATAGGTTGTTGTAAGAGATGCATTGCTGTCACTGCATACCTCGGGTATACTAACGTAGTTTTTACCACAGCATTCCCCAGTGGAAACAGGCTAGCATTACCCAGGTTTTAATAGCTGGGGACATTGCTAAATTTAAATATGACCTTCACTAAATTAGAGCAACTTGCAACAGACTGTAAATGAGAACAGTGAAAAAACTTCCAAGTGCTTCCAGGTAAACAGCAAGGATTTGGAGTATTTCCGATGGATCAGATGAATCACTCATTTCCAAAGAATATAGGCATAAGATACAGGATTATTTAACTTCTGGGTGATGTTGGTTTGCTACTGAAATAACGAGATACTGCTTTCTGCAATATAACGAGCCTTGCTATTTAAGACAAAGCAGTAATAAAAGCAAAGCAAAAAAAAGAAGTCAGAGTATGTCAGGTCTAATAGAAAATAAATATGAAAGGAAATTAAATACGCCCTTTTAACAAGATTCAGTCTGTTTTAGATACATTCAGAGTTAGGAAAATTTCTCTACCGTATTCAGGGGAGATCTTTTCAAAATTATTTTATATCCATGAGTCTTTGAATGCGCTAAGTGGGTAGAGAGACCTACTTACTGAATTCTTTTTACTATTCAGGTATACATTAAAGACATTCAGTGGAAGAACTCCTGATCAAAGACACAGAACAAGCCTAAAACACACAAAGGGGATGCTTGCTTTTTTGGGTTTTGTTTTGTTCCCCCCCAAAGTGAATATGTAAAAATTTAAGCAGTTAAATGTTGTTGGACTCAGTGGCCTCTAATAAAGTAGCAGTAATTTAACTGTAAGTTTATTAAGGCTCAAGTGTAATATAACTCTCCAACTTATTCAAAGGTTCTGATAATTATAAACATGTTTTTGGTTGTTCAAGTTTCACTATAGATATTATCTAAGGAGAACTATCATTTATTAGCATAAATGAAAGTAGAATTTATTCCATTGTATCAGTCTCAACTTACATTTTATCTGCTGCATTAAAACATTGAAACAAAAACCTCATTTTTCTTCTAGTTTTTGTTCCTACATTATAATCCCAAAGATTAAGACAAATCATTACTCTGTTATTAAGGAATTTATCCAACCTGAAGGAATTTCACCAAAGTGACAGTTCATCCCCAGAAAAAAAACAAAATTAAATTCCCTGATTTAACTGTGGAGACTCCAGTAATAGCTGAAGCTCCAGCAAAAGAATTAGGTACAATAATTAAGTAACATATATGGTGAAAGCCATTTGAAAGTTCTTAAATACACCTCTCTTCATATCACGGTTTTAAATACAGGTCACGTTATCCTGATCCCATTTAAGTAAATGGCAGAGATGGCGATGACATTAAGAATTCTAAGGTTGGAATATATTTGCTGAAACAAATAGGCAGAATGGATATGTTGTTATATTTCCCTACTGTAGGCTTAAAACTATCTGAAAATTGTCTTAAAATATCCTACCTATTTAGGATTTTAGGCACAGTATCTTGTCTTGATTTTTTAAGAAACATTTTATTATCACAGTCTATAAGACAATTTGCACAAAAACTTCATTCAAAATCTTAGCGGCTTCAAAATTAAGTATGTTAAAATTAAGTTTGTGAAAGCCTCAATGACTATGGAAATGCTATTTCAAAATATAAGGAGAATATATGTTTTTTATCTTGAGTTAAAAACACAAAATCAGACCATGTCACAAACTTCTGTTCTAGTTCCCTTCTCATGTACACCAAAGCCATAAATCTGCCATTACTCTTCAGAGCAATGCTTCTTACACAGAAGAGGTATTTTTGGAAAGACAAGTTTCAATGCAGTATTAATCTGATAAATCAACAGGAAGTAGTATCACATCAGAATCATTTAATGCTACACCTATCGAACCAAATCAATTATTATTCTTTTCAGCACATATAAACCTTCAGTATTGCTGACTTTACTAAATAAAGTCAGGTCCAAACAAAGTTTTTGTTGTCTTTTTTTTTTTTTTTAAATGATGAAATATAGTTAAACATCTATATATACTTTTATATAGAAATAGAAAGCAGTCAGGTGAACTCCCCAAGTAAGCCAACAGAAAGAGTAAAGACTTCAGTTGACTACCAAAAACATAACCAGGCCACAGAAACTCCAGTGGGGTCAACTTTTCTAAGAGACAGAAATTGCTGTTTGCCATATCAGCCTTTTGAATAAAGCTTTATCTAGATTACATGAAAGTATCAGATTAACTACAGCAAAAGATTTTGTAGTGAGAGAGAGGAGTGACCAGCTCAAGGAAAAATGGTATAAAGGAGAGTGAAACTAGTTCAGTAGCTCTGATCCTGAGAATTCGTGTGCGACTGGTTTAAATTTGGCTGATATTGCATACCTGCCTATGGTCTGTCAGACAAGCTATAGAAGAAAGATGATAAAATGTTTACAGTAGCTTTGATTCAGTTCAATTTATGGTAGTCATGAAGCGATGCAAAATCAATGCCACTTTTATTCAAAATATCTACACAGTTCAACTAATCTACTCAAAAAGTCAGTTTTCATTAACTGCTCAGCCTTCCCACACAGATTTCATTTAAACCACTACAGTTACCTGCTACAGGCTTGGCCTCCATTTAATTAATCCAAAAATTAAAGTGAGTAAACACCAGCTGCAATATAAACCATTTTTCCTCCTGTGAGTCAAGAACTTTCTCACACCTATTTTCCCCAAAATTAACAACTGCAAAAGCCAAGCAAACAAAATACCTGTACAATGAAAGCTATTCTTTTAAATACAAATTCTTGATTAGTTAAAGTTTTACATTTGCATGTATGTCTTATAAGCTTTCCAGCAGCAGCTCTCAACAGACTTTACAAAAGTTAGGCTGGTTTCACCATATTTGTCAGAAGTATGTGTGCATTTCAAGTGTTTCAGAGATGATGAACTTCACAGAGACAGATGAAGCACCTGAACAAGTTCACACAGAGTTGGGAACATGATGACTCTTCTAGTTTAACTGTAGCTTTCCTAAAATCCATCTTCTTCCATTCCTGAAAAAATATGTCCTTCTGACTCCTAACAGACTTCTCTTGTCAGTCAAATTGTCGTAATTCCAAGATTTCATGCCTAAACTCAATGGTGTCAAGAAGCAAGCACAAATGTAACCACACAACAGGTCCTTTTTAAAGTGATGTGCCACAAAAGAAGGCTGACATACACTGCTGCTTTCTACTGACTGGAGTATTCATTAACCACGCACAAAGCAATACAAATTTAATGCTGCTTGTGTTAAAGGTACTGAATATTGATGGGAAGTCAAATAACCACCACCAAGAAGGTTGTCCTTTTCATCCATACCAGAGGAGAAACTTCAAAGGTGTCTATGGGATGTTGGCTGGCATTTATTACATCGCCACCCAAGATGAACCATGCACAGCTACCTCCACTACCTTGTGGAAGAGCACTCAGCCATACCTAGGCAGATATCTGTATGTGACTTCTTTCCTAAAGAAACTAATGGGAATTCACACACATGGCCTGTAAACAGAAAGCTAAAAAAATTGAGACTCTTACTGAGAGGTTTTTTGTTAGTCAGATGTGCAGGGAAACTTGAGCTTGACATTAAGGACATAACTTGATCGTGAAATATGTGAATTTTCACATGGACTATCATGATAGTCTAAGGAGTTACTAATGTGCCAGACAGCTATTCGTTTAGGTCACATATGATCTCTAACTATGTCATACAAACATAACACTGCAGGCTGACAAAGCCTCTGCAAAGCTCCTGATTTTATGAATATTATTCCATGTTCTCTTCCCCATAAGCAGCAACATTGGGTACAGGCATTTGGATCACTGGCATTCAAACAAATACCCCTCCAAGACTGAATGCCTAAGTGAACATAAAATATTTTAGTAACGAGCAAAGGGAGTAACTGCACAATTACCTTCGAGCTCTCGCAATTGGAAAGACTGGCATTTGCTAGAATAATTCAAGAAAGCACCAGTAGGCACTGTTGAAAAGTTATCTGCTCATAAGAAGATAGAAGCTTGACATTATTTTTTAGGTCTGAAATTCAGATACAATCATAGCATGGAAGGCTGACTTACCCTAAACCAAAGAGCAACAGAACATGTGGCCAAGCCTCAACAGAAAGCTACCACCTGCTCTTTGGGCTGCAAAACCCTAGAGAATCCATTTACGAAATGACACTCACAGTTTTCTATTTCCTTCACTGTTCCTTCTGAACTGTGAAATCCCCCCCAGAAGAAATCCATATTAAAACATACCTCTATCACAGTTAAAGGTTATTGATATATAAAACATACAGTTTATAACCTTGGGCATGAAGTACCTTAGCACAAGATATTCTAGCACCTGCCATCTCCCAGTCGTCAAAGTGCTGAACTATGACAGTTTATTATCCCTAATGGGACAGCAATATTCCTGGATTACAAATTGCTGAGCATTGTTTTATTGCTCTCTGCCAATAATGATAATACCCATGTATTCTAGTACAGCAATGATAACAAAGATTTGCTTACAGTCACAGTTCAGAAGTGTTATGCTATTTAAAAAACAATTCATATGCATTTTATGCTTAGATTAAAAAAAAAAAAAAAAACAAAAAAAACCAAAGCATTCCTCTGGCTGGCTCTCTGCAGAAACCTGTATCACACAGCCAGATTTTCTACAATGCTCCTTGGTTGGTCTTCTAATAGAGTAGAGATATTATCTAGATAATTCATTTAGCTGCTTAGATAGCAGCCAAGTTACTAAGTATCCAACCATTGGTGGAGAGGGATTAATTCCAACACTTACATCTATGTAAGCTGCATAGGTACTTGGGAACGAAAAAAAGGCTGAAGTTATTAAAAAGGTATATGCATACCAATTAACTAGACTTACTGCCTCAAAATCTATACTGAAATTCTCTGTCCTATTCAGTGCATTTTGCACTGCTTGGGAAACTTGAGCGTCTCAAACTTAGGCCTAAAAGAGCCAATCTTGAGTTTCTCCTGTGCTGAGACCTTGTTAATGGCTGTGCTGAAGTCTGTTCCTGTAGAAGCCACTCTCCCCTCCTCAGCCCAAGGAAAAGCAAGATATGTGAAGATGCATATTGCAGGTAACATGGTAGAAAGGGGAAGGGGGAACACCAGGGCAGAGTGACCTGTCACATCCATAGGACCACTATAGGACAGCTTTAACACAGTCCTACACAGTTCAGCCCTGTATCAAGGATTCACCACAAACTCCTCAAAGCTTCCTCGCTGGGTTGCAAAGAATAGAGCTGAGTTCAAGTGTACAGGGAGTATAAATCCCCTTAGAATTCTCATGCTTTGGAAATTAAAATGATGCTGCAATATTCCCCACATTGTCATCCTTTAAATGACAGAATGGGATCCCTACCTGGAAAAAGAAAGTCAAGGCATTATGTTCATACTGTGGCGAGTTTCCTGGTTTTGAAAACATCACACTTTTTTTGTAAAATATCAACTACAATTCAGAGTTTATAATTCCTAGGTAAATGTTGTCACAGCATCTCTAAGTCAGCATACAGTCACCTCCAGAATTTTCTTAACACAAAACCACCAAAGAATTCAAATCCTAAATTTAGTCTCACCTTTACAGCCCCAAACTCCCCAGCAAAATAAGATGAACTGCCCTTCCTAACCACATTGTAAAACACAGGCATTACTCCTTCCATCCAGTACTTGAGCCAATTTCAAATGTAGGAAGTGTATGGGGCTGAAGGTCCTGTGGGGTTTTCCTAATTGCTCATTTCTTGTGAGACCTCACACTGGCCATTTCCCCTCTCCTATAATAGTTTTACCACCTGTAATATGAGGATATTGACCCATTTTCAAAGCTTTGGATAAGAAGTGCTCTGCAAGTCTATTTCTGCATGTCACACACACAGGCTTAAACTCAGCTGGAAGTGCCTCTAATCATCCAGTTTTCCCTATGACTTTTGTTCCCTATAACCTAGGGGAAGGAAAAATGAAGAAAAGAACATGCCTGAGGCTAATGGTTAGGCTTATGAGCTGGGTGCAATGCAACACACAAAACTGCTTTTCTTTGAGAATATAAAGCAAGACGTAAGAGTGATCTATTTAAAAGTAAGTAGCACAGGTAGCCAGAGAAAAGAGCTACTAAGATTAGACTATCAGATTGTTCTAAACTTCAGAGGAAATAAATTCTGACAGCATCATCCCTTTGTCTTGTTATACCAATGTAATTATACTTACCAGTCTACACTCTAGAGAATGAATGTCTTGAAGTTAATATAAAGCAAGACGTAAGAGTGATCTATTTAAAAGTAAGTAGCACAGGTAGCCAGAGAAAAGAGCTACTAAGATTAGACTATCAGATTGTTCTAAACTTCAGAGGAAATAAATTCTGACAGCATCATCCCTTTGTCTTGTTATACCAATGTAATTATACTTACCAGTCTACACTCTAGAGAATGAATGTCTTGAAGTTTAAGAAATAGGAAAAATGGCAAGGTTTTAATGATTTTGGACATTGTGGCTTTAAATTTTGATCCTTAATTTAATTAAGAATCCCAAATTATTTTTAATGTCCTTTAAGATCTTAACATTTTACAAACTCAATCATATCCACACACCCTTTTGGGAATACCTTTTGTAATACACACAGCATTGCAGTTCATATTATAGCTCAAAAAGAAATTGCCTGGCAATTTCTAGATGAAACAAAATGAAAAAAAGGTTGTTTCTTCAGATAGTTCTCTAACAAGAGAATTTTTTATAAATAAATATTTATAAAATATTTATTATATATATTATATTATGAAATAATTTTCCTGGAGGGAATAAAAAAAACCCCAATAAGAATAAAAAAAAGTAATGTAACAGTCAGAAGGTCCATTACAGAAGGAACACTAAATTCTGCTGGACTTCCTAAGAACAGCAGCTTTGGAATAGCAAAAACATTCCTGCCTAGCCAAGAAACAAGTTATTCAAAAGTAATCTCCTTAAATAGGAGAAACATCCATTTAATTCCATCAGAGAATCTTTTTTTCTTGTTCTGTTACTTTGTAGCCCCCCAAAAGTTTAAGAAATGTAAGAATAAAAGAAAAATACCATTGTATTACAAACATAAGCCTAGATTTCTTTAACTAAATGAGCACAGTCATCAATACTCTTGAAGGAGTTAAAGATCTCCAATCAAATCAGTTTGAAAGAGCATCTACTCAACTATCTCCAGGGAATCAAATGTTCAGTATTTCAAATGCCAGTGAACAATTTATATCTGTGAATTCTGGAGCTCAGAGTGATGGCAGAATTTGTTTTTATTTTCTTCCCGTTAACCCTTTTGCATGGATTATGTTTCTCCTTTGTCCAGTTGTACTAGACTTCATTAAGCTGCATATTTTCACATAAAAAAACAAAACAGGGAGCAGCATGTAAATGTTAGCGTATAGGGAGGTGAAATCTCACAAAGGAGGAGAGTCTTTTGTAAGGACTGGGACCACAAGTAAGTGTCAGACAAACTGCAATGACACCATTTCAGAGAACACTGGTTTTAAGCATCAGCCATTACTTGCCAAACCCACCAGGGGTGGGCGGGTGGGTGTCATCCTCACCTCTCCACCTACCCTCTGCTAACATCATAGTGCTTGTGTTGCAATGTGGTCTGCCAGATCAGAAAACTGACTTTGCTGAAAAAAGTCACATGCTTTCCTGACCAGCTTAGGAAAAGAAAACGAAAAAAAACCCCAACTCTCTATGCTACCATATGCACTCTCTGTGCTACCACACATCAACTTTGGCTTTAGGCTAAAGAAAGCATAGCACTACAGAAACCTCAAAGCTATACTTACAGATAAAAGAAATGCCTATTTTAATTGGAAGAGCTAAAATAAGCCTTAACAAGGAGTGACAGCATGACTGTTTGACATAACTATTTAATATTTTTAGATAAAATGCTTGGTGTAAACATAATCCTTTCTCTGACAATTTTTGTACACAGTGTGTTTTACAACACACTGTCTCCGCTAATCTCCAGTTGTACCTATGAACATTGCTTTTTACCAAATACTTATTATGACAGTTAGAGCTGAGTGGGGGGAATGTTAGGAGGTTTTGCTTTGTATAGTTAAGAATTTAAAAAAAAAAAAAAAGATTGGTTATTTTAAAATTATTATATAAAGATGAATCAAGTCAACCAAAAGCAAGACACAATAAAACAAAAAAGTCTAACTGAAATCATAACATTATTTTAAACTAACATTTATTAGTAAGAGAAATCTAATAACATTAAAGAGATTTCAAAGTGGAGCAAAATACTCCAAATACAGTGTTTTATTTTAGATTTTTAATTTTTTTAAACCTATTAAATACAAAACCTTAAAATAAAATTTGTAAGGATTTTTCCATTACACTTAAAGGTGGGTTTTTTTACAGAGTAATACGTGACATTCCAACAAAGCCCAGGTGCAAAAGAACAAGCAGACTGGAAATGCAACCTTCCCTGCTCATTGCCCTTATCTAATTAAGCTGATAAAAAGTATTCTACCAGAAGAAATTAAGCTTTTCTCTGTCCCAGAAAGCTCTCTATTTTCAGATGGTCAAACTGAGGCAATGAATAATGTTTATAAACATTTTAAACACATCTCCCAGCTAAAACATTTAATCCGTGAATTGACCAACCAATGGGACTACATAAGTGTCTGACCTAGAAACTTGTACAAAAAAAAAAATTCAAGACACAAAGACTTTTTTTTTCTTATGCAGAAGATACACCTTGAACTGTGGATTACTGCTCACTAGAAAGCATGGCCTCAGGGAAAAACTTCTTCCAGTGAGCAGATGCTTCAGTAGTTGCTGCTCATATGGGAACACTATACGATATATGAAATATTAGGCAGGATGGCCAGTAGCCACCACAGATACAGGCTGTAACAATTCCTGAGAAATTTTCAAGTGAAGGCAAGACTTAATATTCTTAGAGTATACATGATATTTGCCCAAATCTCTCTGGCCATTTGACTACAGCAAATTTTTCTGGACTGATTTACAGCTGCTTTCTCCAAACGTACCTCATCTTTACTATGAAACTTGCAGTTAATTCTCTATTGGAGTATTTTGCTCTTTTCCAAAGTTTAAAAAACTCTGGTCGAACGTTAACATTAAGCTGTTCACAACAGACCACTTGTCACTGTTTTCTAAGGAACAGTAGCCATTAAACCTAGGAGAGGAAACTTGAGATGACTATCAGACCTATCAGGTCTGCTACAAAGATTTACCAATTTTTCAGCATTCATTACGGAGGGCCCACATTTACGTCTCTTGTTCAGTCACATTTTGGGGCTACAGCACTAAAAAAAACACTGGACCTGTAAAAGACATTTTCCTTCTCTTCTGTAACTCGCTAATTAAGAAGTAACTGCTTACAAATTATAAACGCATAGAAAACACATTCATAGTCCTGGTTCTGCATTCATTACCCATCCTGTGATCAACGTGCTACAAAGTGGAATGATGTTTCAGACTTACTGTGGGTTGCTAAACTGAAGTAGCACATGCTTTGGATAAAGCACCCACGGTCACTAAAGGGTACTACGGCACTTCAGTTTTCAAGTAAAATGGGCTTTTGTTAACCTTACTAGAACAGGTTTTTGACCGACCACATTATTCCTTGGGGAACTCACATTAGTATTTATGTTAACAGATCAGAACAGCGCTTCTGAAATGAACCTCCCCATCATCCCTCTCCGAGCTTTTAGGTTGCATCATGGAGTGCTGTGTAAAATGAGGCTCCTTTTGGATGAAGCTAAAACAGAAGATGAAATCCAGAAGCTCACCTAACATACTCATTTTGCTGATGGCACACCCAGCCTAAGGCTCTCAGAAGACAGCTAATCTGAAATAAAGCAACTGGGACACATATTCCATGGACACTGGGTCCTCAACACCAACTTTCTTGCTCTACAGACTTGCAACATGCTATTTGTTAATGCAAGACTGAGTTGAGACTGAAACATCATAAATAACTTTAATGCAAGACTAAAGAACAACTGAAAAGTTGTAAAATAACCACAAAACTATTAAGCCAGTACAGAAAGAATAACAGCAGCCAGTACGTTTGACAAAATTTTGTAATACAAAAACTGTGGGCTTAGTTGGGCAGCTCAGATGCAGTCTGTACTTAGTTTCTATCTAAATGGAAATTTATGGCAGGTGGCTGCACCTCTGGGATATCTGGGCCAGCACTTGTACCCTGTGATGAAAATCTAGCAGCGTCCACCAGAGTTTCTTATCCTAGCTGAAGGAGGATGAATATCATTATGGCTGGACATGCTGATGGTAGGGGAGACAGTTTAATAGTATCTACATTATCACTATCTATAAGCTAGTACATTAATGTTAAAGCATTCTACTTTGAGTCAATACACACAATCAGCAAGGTGATGGGAAAGAAAGAAAAAGTATTTTATATCCTTCACCTTAATCACAAAGTACATTGGAAAGAGAACACAAATTTAGTACAGTAAAATACTTCAGAAATCCCTTTAAAATACTCCTTTGAAATAGAAGTAAGAATACCGACAGAACAGGAAAATTCTCTTTAAGACAAAAACCACAGCCCTATTTTGCAAAGCTTTATCCTCCCATGGGTATAGTACAAGATGATGCCTTTCACCAGTTTCTACAAAGTGCATTAAATTCAGTCAAAGAGTACTGTCTGATCCCTCTCCTACACTTCAGCTTCTACTTCGATGGAAACTTCGAAAATTCTTAAAAAAACATGGAGTGGATGGTTAGCATAATTACAAAATATTTTGCATCCAGTAGAACAAGTGGAAGAGCTAAAGTTTCTTTTAAAACCGGAAGTGTCAATAATTCAGACATTCTAAACAAAATAGCCTGGTTTTCCTCCTTTAACAACATCAGTATATTTTCTTGCTGCTACAATGTTGTGAAACTGCAAGTAATTATCATCAGTGTAAAATTACCAGAGGAATGTAACAACCACCATAATGTAAAAGATCTAAAAGATCTAAAATAGAATATGGAGCTTTGGATATTAAAAGGTGAAATAATAGAGGTACATCTATACTGCAGTTCAAACCAGCACCTTCTACCCAATGTGAAGGAAATCATATGCAGACTAGGCAATGGATACTTTAACTTAAGTTAAAAAAAAACAAACTAAAAACAAATGGGTAGTTTAACATTAATGACAAACATTGATTTTTTTAAAAAATAAATACCAGCGTATATATATGCATTGTTCAGCAATCTATTTGTCTTCTTTTAGGACATCTATGTTTCTTACTGCAGGTCCAATTTCAATGGGACTACAGATAATGAAACATGGATGAAATAAGGTTAGTTATATGCTAAACATTACGACGTCCTGTGAATAATTAAGGTACAGTAATTATAATCTCCCAAGCCACACCCTTCCCGTACAGGATTCTTTTCACCTATGTAGTACCTGGCATGCAACTCGGGGATCTCCTCTCTGCTGAGTCCCTACTTGCTGAGCAGACAACTGTGAGATGGGAGTGATGCAGGAGAAGGAATTCACCACGACTTGGCCACTTCTACAACCAGAAGGTGGTTACACCTTCTGGTACCTTCTGGTACTTAAAACAAGGGATTCGGGAAGGCCAGAGGGATTCTGGATTCTCTGCACTCTCCAAATCTAGTCCCTCTTTCCATCCCGCAGTTAAATTACTTAACACTTTTCAATCAGCAACTGGGAGAACAACAGCTTCTCAAGGAAAGCCAAACAGGGACTGCAAGTTAAATTCTCAAAATTTTTCCTTTCTCTCCTGCAAAATGAAATCATTACATTCATAACCTTAAAAAGGCAGGAAAGGAGGTATATGAAAAGAGCTGCTAACAAGAAGTGACAGTGACATGCTTGATTAAAACACATAGTGGAGCAAAAATATCCCCCACCAAGAAGTTCCTCAGGGTAGAAAAGAAGGCTTCTTTTGTCTGTCCTACAGAGCCTCTCAAACACTAATAGGCACTTGCTTCATGACAACAAGTATTATAAGATGACTTTGGACAATATGTAATAATATTTTTTAATCCCATCTCACAGTGGTTGATAAAGTCACTCTGCCCTTCCAAAATCCTCTTCTTTATACCACAGACTTCACAATAGGTTAAAAATCCCATACAGATTGAAAAAAACACATTTTTATCTACATAACCCTCACCTGAGATAACCTGCTTCTTATAGGAAATACTTGTATTTGAAAGTAAATCCTCAGATAATGTGTCATCTCAGAAAACCTGCACATGTGGTGGTATCACAGACAAACAGGAGTAAGGGAGCTTTTGAGGGATCAGAATCAGGGGTGGGAGAGGGGAGAGGGACTGCAAGGAAACAGGGTGCTTAAGAGGAACTTACACCTTATACAACCACTCAACACATATGTGAAACTGCGCTGCTGAATCTCTGTGGGGAAAAAAGGAATCAAAAAGCCAAGCGAAAACTGATAACCTGTGTGAAACACACCTGAAAACACAGTCATTAATTGTGATCCATGGTCCCTAAAACAAATGGCAGTGGGAACACAAGTGGATGCAGTGCTCTAAGCCACTTCATCACATAGATCTTTACCAGAGAGATGCCTCTCAAATGAGCATTTATTCCAAAGGGGAGATAACTTCTGAGCAGATCAGCATTTGTCCAACATCACCTTGAACAGTTTGCCAGGCTGGAGCTACGCTACAAGACACTATAAAGGGCTCTAATGAGGACTTGACTCACAAAGCAGCATTGATGTACAGACCTACTTTACAAGTCGTTACTGTAGTTATTTCACAATGCCCAGCCTGAGAGATGTAGTATCAGGTGGTCTACACCTGTTCTGCAGGGCTTCGGGCTGTCAAGGTCAGGTATCTTGAGCTGGTTGTAACTTGAACTCTGGCAGAGTTCAGATAGAGAAGAGAAAGCTTTAGTGTCTCCTGAGTATCCTATTCCAATAGAAAGCAAAGGGAAACAGAAAGAAAGTTTGTGTTAGTAACACAAGCTTGGCTCTGTCTTTTTTCCTTCCCTCTCCTGTCCCTAAACCCACAGGCATTGTTAGATGTCTAATTTTAGTTTCAGATAGCAGATATCTTTTTCATAGCTTCTCCAAACAAAATGAAAAAAAGAGGGGGGGGGGGGGAGCTTGTCTTAAAATTTTAAAATTTTAAAGGGCAGAAGAGAACCTGTTGAATCTCTTGCTGTTACTGTTAATTACTGACACTAAACAGATTTAATTAGAACCAACCAAACAGAAAAACAGACGTAATCTATGCCTTTGGCATAGTGTGAGCCATGGAAAGGGAAATGAAGCAACCCCCTGAAGGACAATTTTATTAATGTTAAGAGGACTAGTCAGACCAGGATTCAGCAAGGATATTTCTAGTAACTGATATATGACCATTGTTATGAAGGATAAGCTTTAAAACCACATTACATTTTGAGATAGTAGAATGCCTTGTCACGAAACATGAAAATCTTGTTATGTGTGCACAAGAGGTTTCCTATTGTGATTAAATGGGCAACACTAATTTTGCCATTTCCCAACTCTCACATGCATGCATTCTTAGGTTTTATTTTGTGAAAGCAAGAAGTAGG
>NW_008795863.1:2225646-2266903 GCF_000699145.1 Aptenodytes forsteri | reverse complement strand
GAGGGGGAGCTAACAAAAATGAGCTCCGTCAAAGCATTACTATCAAAGACACCTGTAAAACTGTAACATCTAACCAAGAATCTAAGCACAATATGAGGCTGCTATCTTCCACGTGGACTGATTTGTCCTTGGCAGATACTTGCAGAAGGAAAGTCTCCCCTGGTACTTCTGACCAGGAACACTTCAAAAGTGTGTGGCCTGTTTCTCTTCCACCCCCATGCTCTTCAACCCATTCTTCTCCCTGTTTCTTTTCCTGATGGGAAAAAAATGAAGATATATTGTGATAAGCTTGGGACCTTTTATTGGTAAAACTTTAGTCCCCGCTGATTGGAAGGGTGGCTTAAAACATACATGGGTGTCCATAGCTTTGGTTTCAGGAATGACTTTTCTTAGCTTTAATAAAATCTTCCACCACTTAGTCACTGTAGACCTTTACAAATGCCCACAAGACCAGCTGCACATACTCAGTACAGTTAGCCACTAAATTTTATACCCCTCTTTTCCTGTAAGGCTGAATTGTCAATGTAGGTCTGAACAGCAGAGGTACTGAACCACCAGAGCTGAAATGGAAATCAGTGAAAGCTGTGCTCTCAGCACTTGAAGTGCTATATAGCATTAAGTACTCTGAAAGTCAGGTTCCAGGTATTCAGAATGGGGCACCTAAAATCAGATTATCTGTACAACAAAATGAAAACATATTATGAAAATATACATTTGTAAAACATTTTGAAATTACAGCAATTAACATAATGGTAATGCCGATGAAAGAGTCAACCCTTCTTTGAAAATTGATTTGACTGTTGCAACTAGAACATAGGATGACTGTAAAAGTCCTGTGGAAAACCTCTAAGATGATGCAAACACAGAAAGGAACCAAAGTGCTCTTGCAAGGTCACCATCAATTACAGGCATTCTTAGTTTGTGAACTCTTGAATTTACACCCTTAGTAAGTTTTTCCTTTTTTTAATATGTGTGTGTGTAGAAATAGTATCATACACAGATCTTTCTCAAAATGATCTTTTAAAAATATATCTGTACACAGCCCACTTCACTAATGTTTTGACACGTGCGCACATACAATATGTGCACATGTGAGTGCACATGCGCACATACACACAGAACCATCATTACCTACAGCAGTAAACTATTTTCCCATCTATCCCCTGCTATGGCTTTGAAGCTAAGCTGCTTATTTTAAAAGAGTTGAACCTACCCCATTTACTCTGGAAGCTTATTAGAAAGAGCAATTTTACACCACAACTGTTAGAGGGATAATTGCTTTAAGAAAACAAACCAAAACAAAAAATAGGTTTGCCTTTTTCTGAAGGCCATAAAATGTTCAACCCTCTGTCTACCACCTGAGTATTTCACAAAGTAGAGACCAAACCTGTACTTCAGTAGTTCCATCCCTGTGGGAGAAGCTACTCTAGAGAAGACAGGCAGCCTTTGAGATAACGCTGTCTGAACCCATTTAGGGCTTTGAACATAAGCAGCCCCATTTAGAGCCGCACCCAGGATGCGACTGGCAGCTGAGAGCAGTGCAGAACACAGGCACGGCACTAAGCGCTCTCATCAGTTAGCTCCACGGGGTAAAACTGGCATTTGTTCTCTTCATGTGGCCTCTTAGTCATGCAACAGTGAGCTACAGATACCATAATTCAGTCCTTCACAAGAAGACTATTAACTACAGCCAAAGAAGCAGTCAAGAGGAAGGGGTTCGGAACCCCATCAGCAAAACGTATCAGATGTTAACCATCACCATTTGTTAGCAGCTTGCTTTAAATTAAAACTAAAAATTTAAAGAAATAGTGCAAGTTTTTCTTAACTACCAACTGCTAGTACCACCTACAAATTTCAAGCATTAGGTCAGTTCCGCAGAGCTTGTGAAAATCAGCTTAAGCTTTTTTAATGCTTAATTTTAGCAAGTCTTGTTTACAAGTGTTTGACAGTGTGATTAAGCAAATTGTAAATTCAAGCATAGTTTGAACATACAGAAGTTCCATTTATGAAATGTGACTTGCAAAGCTTTTACGTGAAATTAATTGGGAAAACAATAACCATCTAGAACATAGTAATTACATTTTAAAAATGAAACCCTTAGCCAATTCACAGCTATCCAGAATTAGGGAGTTCATAGCTAATATATCTAATATACCACTGGTTTTGATGTTCCTTTTTTTGTTTATTTGTTGGGTTTTTTACAGGAACAGCCATAAGGCCTGTAAAAAGATGAACCTTTTGTAATCCTATCACTCTTTCAAATTAACAATGTCATACAGGGAACAAAAGAGCAATTATTTCTAGACATTTAACAGACTTAAGGATTTTTAAATCAGCTCTTAATAAGATCATGGATGAACATGTGAATTTCCACACCTCTTCAAAGATAGGTGAGGAGACAGATAAGCATTTCAGTCAATACAAGCTTTACCAGAAAGCTGAAATGAGAGATCTTTGTCATGACAGAATGGCTTAATTTTTGGCACATGCTTTTACTGCGTACCCATTCACATCAAAATATTCTGCAGAATTCCATTTCAACATAATTTCAAACACTTTTGCCAGCAATTGCTAGAAAAAGTAGTCAAGGGTGATTACATATGTCCTGTTCAATTCAGATCTATTTACAGCATAATTTTGCAGAATTTCGTGAGATTAGAGTGCATGATAGCAGAAGAAAATAATTTTGGAAATATATGCAAGTATTCCACCTAATAAAGAATATAATCTGAACATTAACGTTACAAGTATACAGAATAGATAGCACCAAAGAGGATTTCCTGGTGGCTTTTAATTAGAGAGTTTGTTAGTAAATACACTGACTAGAAGCATAACTAGGAATTTTGCTCTGTGCCTGCAAGGGCAGAAAGGTCAAGAGCACAAAGCTCCTTTTTTACGAGCAGGAAGAAAGAAGGTTAAAGAAGGCGTCACAAATGGATTTTTTCCCCCTCCTTGCTTTCAAAAAAATAAGGGATTGGAGAAAAGCTTGGTTAACTTTTAATCAACACCAAGAATTTTTTTGTTCACATAAAGAAGCAATTTTATTACAGCAAGTACCCCTACTGTTTTGCCTCTATATTAGAAAATAGTAAATCCCAAGAGCATCCTGAACATTATCAGTTTAAAGAATTCAAAACAAAGGATGAACAGAGTATCAGAATAAGTGCCAGTAAAACAAATGATAAAGATCTTTTGTTTTTAAAAGCACACAGACCTTCTCGCAGAATGTTTCTTTCACTGACAGACTGCTTTCCCAACATGACATACTGTTTCCATGAGCACTAATTCAAAACTATTGATGTATCTCATACGTCTCCACTTCTTCTTAGAGCTCATTTAAACAAAGCCTTGACAAAGCAATCCAAGAAAGTCTCCAGAAAAAAAATTACAGGAGTGCTTACAATAGATTCAAGAGTCAAGCAAACAGATAAACAGATAATATGGGAGAGCCTATTATACTGCATGGTTCAAAAGCTTAAAACCCCTCCTCATTAAGATTTCATTTTTAATCATTAAAATACCCTGTATCCTTATCATAATAAGGTTCTTATATCTTTGTAATGCCACATTTCAAAGCAGTGAGTTCCCCAGACCAGGCTTTGGGTGTGAATAGGCTGAGTTTCCTTTCTGTTTGACTTCACAAAGTTCTGGAGGTGTTACTTCCAGCCACTCCACTCCTCTCCTCTAATTAGCCCTTTAGTGTTATTTCACAGTCTCTTAAAATATATTTTTTTGAAAAATATTTTTAAAAAATCATAAAAACCAAGAATTAAAAAGACAAGGAAAATAATCCCTGGATGAGACTGTCTTTATTTCCTTTATTATAGATGGTTGGGTGCCGGAGCATTTGCCATTACAGAAGAGGCAGATGGACCTGGGCTTCTTCAAGGCTGGAAAAGAGAAAATTCTGAGGGAGCTAAGCACAGCCTACCAATACCTGCAAGATGGTCATTGAGAAAACAGAGCCAGGCTCTTCGCTGAATTGCACAGTGTGAGAACAAGAGGCAATGATCATAAACTGAAACAGGAGAGGTTCAGACTTGATATAAGGGGGGGGGGGCGGAAATCACCTGGAGGACAACTAAGCCCTGGAACAGGCTGTCCAGAGATGTTGTGGAACCGCTGTCCTTGGGAGGTTTTCAAAACCCAGCTAGACAAAAAGCCTTGAGCAACCTAGTCTGAACCGAGAGTTGACCAGAGGCCCTTTCCAACCTAATGGTTCTGTTTGGAAATTTTTAGGCAAACATTTACCTTTAAATTTTAATGTTGCAGCTGCAATGGAAAGAGCGGTTGGCCTAAAGTCATCATATTGATGGCCATAAGCTAACTTGTGAGCAGCAGCAGCAAATACAGAAGTGAGGAATTTTCTTTTTATAGAAATACAGTGATTAATCATCATCTATATATGATAAAAAAAAGGCTGTCCCTTAAAACCCAAGTCTTTGATGCTGTCAGTATTTACTAGGTTTTATTAAGGTGGCATCTTCCCATGGGCATGAGTTCATGCACATGCATACAGTATTATTATCTCTTTATGGAATAAGTGCTATTGTTATGTGTTATTTAAATGAAAATACAAAAGTCATTACATATTTACGTATGGATATTTTGGAATAAAACTGTTTACAGGATTGGTGTTTTGTCTGGCTAACAGAGAATAAAGATTTTTCCCAGCAAACTGATCAAAAAATTGCACACTGCTATTCATAATTTATGTAGATAATTTATAATTTGATCATTTATACAGTCTTTAAAAGTACAGTTTACATCAAATAGAGTGCAAATCATTATCTATAAAAAGTCTCCCCCTCCCTTTTTTTTTTTTAAGCATATAAGCAGTTACCTTACTTGAATTCTTGTGGTTTTTTCTACTATTATTTTATATGCACAGATGATAGCAATGTACTGAAGAATTTCCAAACAAACTTCCAAACATTGTGCTAAATTATAATATGGGAAAGCAACCAAACATACCAAAGAACTAAAAGTCACTAAAAATCTGTAAGAGCCAGAACCCACTCCTGATGTAGTAACTCCTTTTGCGCCGTCTGATTTAGCTGCCTGCTGTGCAGTACCAAACATAAATGCATCCATCTTGTTTCCAAGCCTGTACCTTAACAGGCAGAAGACCAACTTGAAAACAGTCAACTTCAACTGAAGATGGGATGGCACCATATCATATCTGAAGGACAGCAAGTAGGAGTAGATTGGACATAATGGGGAACACATCTAGGAAGACTCTGACATATTCAGAACTCCTGAATTATGTAGATATTTTATCAAAAAGATCAATATTGACTAGTTTGATAGGGTTTTCCTCATCTGAACAATTAAATACTTTAATTGACTCACAGAAGTGCTGCTGTTTGACAGACCTGACTCTCTAAAATATTATGTAGAGTCATACTATAAAAACCAGGTCACTCTCTCTTCTCAGTAATTACGGAATGCATGAGATGTTTCCACCAGAACAGCCAGTCTGTACCAGCATCACAAAAATATTATTTGTTAAAAGCAGAAATTATGCCAATGTATTCTGACTTTGCCAGATGAAGGTTCAATTTATGGGTCATATCCAGAAGTGGTTCACAAAAAATACCTTGATTTCTGCCCCCGCCAAGAGGAGGAGGCTTCATTACAAAGATATAACTCTTCAGACAACTCCCTATTCAAGGACACTTGTTATTTTGCTGTTCTTGATGCCAATTTTTGTAGCATAAAAAGGCTACATCTCCTCCCAAGTTTGTTTCTAAAATGTTATGTAAATATTATGTTTACTTCCGGTAATATGGTATAGCATATTTTAGCTGTATCAGATGAATGTAGTAATACAATTTACGTTCTAGGCATCCCTTGGGAGCCCAGTAAAACTTGTCTTGAAAACTTTTTAATGAAAATGTAAAGACAAACCCTTAAAATACACAGGTCTTAGTTTAAGACAACTGATGAGGTCTGTAGCGCAGAAGTTACGAAAATCTAGTCATATTTGTACTAAAACCTGTTCTGTCTTGTGACATCTTTCCAATTGCACTTGAAATATTAGTTAGTAGTTCTCATGATTTCATCAAAAGACTCATGCAACTTAGCCTGTTCCTTACAGTCCCAATTCTTGAGTTGTGCAACAGAGTTTAAGGATTTCTGTTTGTTCATTTTAAAGTGGGTTTTTTTTAGCCTTTAAAGTTCAAGTAAATAAAAAATAAAAATCAAACCCCAGGAATTCTAAAAGGCTTGGGGCTTTAAGGGGGAAATTGAAGAATTCCAACTCATTAATTTCTGAGGGGAAAAAAGGGTTTTCTAAAGCCTGACCCAATTTCAAATGCTTGGATTTTATACTACTGCTTTGCTTCATTTCAGATTTATCATTCCCATAGTAACCATTATATAATTTCTACTTTTTAACAGCTACAGGTTTTCTAGGGATGCTTAGGATATATAGGCTCTATATACATTTTACACCAATATTGTAAGTGCTAGGTAGGAAAATGAAAAAGAAAAAAAAAAACAAACACACTATCCCACTATCAACATTCTTGTTCCTACAAACACTAAGCTATTTTTAAACACCAGTCAAATCCTACCCAAAAAGGGCAGTATTACTAGCGATTATCATTACAATACTTTCCCAGTATCTAACTAACCAAGGCCAAAACACACTACATTACAAAAAACAAGCTTACTGCACCCTGTCTTCTAATCACATGCAGTAAATTCAGACTTTCAAGCAATTTACTTAATGTAGCATACAAAATAAAAGCAGAATACAAAGGAAAAAAAAAGAAATGCACCATTCTTCAAAAATCATTAAGCATTCAAGAAACAGTTTTTATATTAAACCTCTCCTGAACTTAATCTTAGCTAGTTTTTCACTCTCTGATTTCCTCAGACATAGACCAGGCAGCCCTTTTTTCTATCCAAAGGATTTAAAGAATCAGGAAATAATCATCAAGAGGAAAGAAAATTTACAGCACAGGTGGTAGATCTATTGTGTTACGTTAACCTCAAAGGTATGAAAGCCACAAGAAGAGGACAGAATATTTACAGCACAGGTGGTAGATCTATTGTGTTACGTTAACCTCAAAGGGAAAGCCACCACCACAAATGAGCATTAATCTTCTTTCTTGGTAGGGAGAGCAAGAACAAAGAGGAGCAGCACAGGAATAAACAAGCAAATCAACTACTTTTCTAAGAAGAAACCATCTAGTGAGTGAAAGGTGATGGCATAACTTAGACTTTTTTTCTGCTTCCATGTAGAAGGGAGAATTATACAAGATTTCTAAAAGTCCCTTCTATCTACATGTTTATGATTCTGTGCTTAATACAGCTTCAGGCAGCTATAATCACCAAAGACACCCACAGTATGCAAGATGTCATGAGACCCAAGAAACAGAATGTTTCTATTCTTCTGATGAGAGAGCAATATCCTAAAAAATATTTTCACCATTCTTCCTAAAATGGAAGAAAAAGAAGCTTCAACCAGTCATCCATGATATGACAATTTTTGACTTATCGTAAGATATGACATTTGTTTTGGGCACGTCTGTTAGGTTGGCACATATAAGTACTTCTATTGCAAAGTGACTTCTGTCTACTCTTCCTTTGGAAAGTACATTTACATAATTGTATGAAGTTTGTATAAAGATATTGCTTCCCAACTAATGTTCATAGGGTAGCCCACCAACATTATGTAACAGTGAAATAATACTATTTAATAATGAAATTGTGAGTCAACTTGTCACATTTTTCTTGCTCATACTGGAGAACTGTTGAATCAGGCAAAGTCATAGAAAGTCATCAAAAGAGACTAAAAAAAGAAAAAAGCATTTTGCTAGAAAAATAAAAAAAATCAGTTGTTCCCTGCCTCCTTGATACTTTTGAGTCCAAGTACCTTGAATATCCTTTCCCATAACCATAGTACGTTTGACTCATCAATCGTACCCTACATCAGAGTAGTATGTAGGACTCTACATCCAGTTTTGCTATGAAAGAGCACTTTCAACAGCAAGTAGAGCATCTATTCTGCACTGACTTTGAGTGTACAAAGTACATGCCCAGGCCGTGCACACCACCAAAATTTCCAGCAAGCTACAGCTCACACCAGAAAACTATCTGTCCCACTAGCCGAGAGCTGCAAGTAAACTAGTTTACAGCAGTGTCACCCACGTGGAGCTGTGGGCCACCACGGTTACCTGCATTCAGAAATAGCTCAGGCAGGCAGGCTGAAACAAAAAGCCAGGTATTCCCTGTGGTTGCAATTATTAAATTTTGTATTTTCTGTTTGGAAACTGTGGCTGTCATAATTTTTCCGCAAGACAGACTCAGGGCCCAAACTCCTGCACAAACACTGAAACTCTTACATTGCAAGGCAATTGTTGAGCCAAGAGTTAGTTACATTTCCGACTGAGGTAACAGGCATTTATCCAAAATCAAGGAGGTCCTTCTATATTAGATATTACTATATAGACGGCAACATCACAGATACATAGATTTGCATTTAAAAAAAATATATATATTTGAAAATTTTCAAAGTATTTCCTTTCCAGAAAAACTGCATCCTCAAATCCAAAGCATTGTAATATCTACTCCATTAAGCCTCGAAGGCAGCCCAAATACATCACTCAGTTCAAGACAGAAGAATCTCAACTACAACTCATTGGTTGGGGAATTTCTGCCTACTCCACATCAATTAGGAAATGACTCAGTCATGCTGAACAGAGTGGTCCTCTTGCAACACAGCTACCAAAAAAAAAAAATCTGTACACCAATTCATACTCCAACCACTCTCCCTGATTCACAGCCTCATCCGGTGAGCAGTCAATCTGTAGATACTTTAGTCCAAAAAAAAAAAAAATTTTAATGTAATATATGGATGTTTTCTGTTCTTGTTTTTAATGAAATTTCTATATTTGTAAAATAGCAGTGCCTAATTAGAGGAGCCAGAATGGCAGAAAGATGTCAAAAAGGTGGCATTAGATGATGATGGGATGCTCACCTTGTAGGATTTGTTAGATATAACCAGTTGACTAAATAACAGATTCTTCATTTAACGCACATGATTCTTTTATTCGTAGAGCGGCCACGTGGCTCAGATAAGAACTGTCATCTTCCCTGCTGAGCTTTTCTGAAATATTGTCTTAGTAATTTAGAAAAGGAAGATTTTTGAAGTTTTCTTTTCCTTTGCCAGCTTGCAATAACAACATAAGCAAAGCTATCTAATAAATTCTTCTAACTTAAGAGCTCCATAGATATGTGAAGTATGTCATCATTCCTCTTTGGAGAGCAATGAGAACGGGCAAAGGACGATTTTCTGTGTTCTGTAGAGTCCAAAATTAACTTTGGTATGAAAGTAGGGCTAGTTTTGACTAATATATTAAGACTATGGAAGTTACAAAACTGGTGTTCCTTGAAAACAGCTCCCAGTTTAGATGTTGCAAGAGGAGAAAGGATATAGTATTGACTTTGTTATGTATCCTTAGAAAGGACAGGCTTTTACTGTTCCTGTTTACAGTAAGTGAAGTTCCCTCTCTGCACATACTACCCTCTCTTCAGAGAGAAGGGACACAAAATGTATTAGTTTGCTTTAAAACTGTTTTTGCAGTACTGTGTGATGATGTTAACACTGATAATGAAAGTAAGTGGGGGGCACTTACAGTATTAGATGAGATTTAGTATTTATTGTATTATTTTAGTTGGCCTGAGAGTTTAAGCCTGCTCTTTTCTGACTCAAAGTAGACA
Source organism: Aptenodytes forsteri (assembly GCF_000699145.1). NCBI lineage: Eukaryota > Metazoa > Chordata > Aves > Sphenisciformes > Spheniscidae > Aptenodytes > Aptenodytes forsteri. The sequence goes on along the minus strand of NW_008795863.1, from coordinate 2,257,171 downwards.
TCATAATTTCTCTTCTCAGAAGTTCAGTGAGAATATTTATTTCCAAATATAATTTGCTATGAAACAATTGAGATGTTTTTTTTCCACAGAGGAATTTCTCTCAATCACAAACAAGTCCCTGACCTTCAAGCGAACAGGCACAATGATCCCAGTAATAATCTAAAATTATATTGTGACTTGTTCACAACGGCTACATAAAACAGACATCAAGGGTGGGAAGATGGAAAAATGGGTAGGCCACAGTCACCCCACTGGCTGGTTGGTGGCTCTTCTATGATGTTGCCCCTGTCATCATGCCATCTCCACTGGCTGGGGAGAGGATGCAGATGTAAAGTACTGCAACAAACCTGGAATGAATTTCTCAGACACTGGGGCATGCTGACTCCTGTCAGCAGTTAGGGCATGGCAACGCACTGGGACAAACACAGCACAACTCCTTGGTATTTACTTTGATATCCCACTATGATACTGGATGATAAGATGGATGAGGCATTAAAGCTATGACTTTTCCAGATCATTCATAACTTTACCTTAAAATGCTTTGTATTCTGTGTTCTGCAAACCTGTACTCACATGTACGTGTTGGCTGCCACTGCTGCAGGGAGAGAAAAGAAGCATGTATCCCCACCTACAGGGTTCAGCATCCATGTGTGTCTGTATTTTCTGTACTGTTCTTTTATGCTGTGATCAGAGAAAGGAAACATGCCTCCCTGTTTTTGAATGAGGAAAGAAAACCACGTGAGGAAGCGGCAAGGGCAGCCACCTCCGCAAGGGAAGGCGAGTCAGGAGCTGAGGGTGACCACAACAGAGGCAGGGGCAGTGCCCTCACTGACCAGGGACGCAGTCCCAGCTACGCAAACAGGAAAAGCAGAACAGGTCTGGTGACAGAAACCAGGGTCACCCACAGTCCATGATCACCAAAGAAGTCCCACAGTGACGAGGCAGGTCTGAGGCTTGGCCAGGAAGGCAAGCCAGCAGGTCAGGACCAGCGAGGGACATGGCTGGGCACAGGAAGAGCTGCAGCGTAGCTCAAGAGACAAAATGCAAAGGCTCAGCTTAAATGCTGCTCCTGAGAAAAAAGGAGGAACACCTGCAACGAGGCTTCTCATGGCTCTTCACAGCTCCGACACGGCTGTTTTCACAGCCGCCTGATCCAACGCTACAGCTGCACCACAGCGGAGCTGGCCTTGGGCATGGAGAGCCCACCCCTACCAGGGGTGGGCATGCAGGGCCCTGGCACGGGGCGCTGTGCTTCGGTACCAGGAAATACCAAAATACTAGGGGGAAAAGTGTGTATTCTTCTATTAAACAGTATGTGGCAACTATCAGCAAATAAAGCGTTACTGAAAAAATCAGATGTCTGAAGTCAAGATCAAGAACAATCCAGTGTTCAGACATAATGTAAGATACTGAAATACATATGGACTTTGAAAGTTAGCTTGCGAGGGAGCTGCATTGAACTCTACATTTATCGTGAGTTTTCCTGACCTATGAGACAAAATACTAGTCATGTTCTTCAGGAAGAGAAAAACTTCATCCTCCTGAATGAAGAATATTTGGCAATTTGCTCGCTACACTTGTTTCATAACTGATCATGAGACCTACTAACAAACCCATGTTGTTCATTTTTCAATTAAATGAAGTCTATTATATTTGGGAATCTTCTGGAAAAAACTTGTAATAAAGTCACTGATGGCTTTGTGTGAGAGAACGATAGCCTTTTTAAGCCAATATTGTGTATGAAACTAATACCAATTAGATCCATCAACAGTATCACATAAACAAGACCTTCCCTTAAAAGAAAGGGTACCAAGAAGTATTGCAGGAATTGCTGAAAACAAACATGCATGCAACTTTCACATCTGCAAACCAGTCTTGGGTATCACATTACTGAGACTCCTGCACTGGCAGACTCATTTTGGGCAGCACAAGCCTCCCCAGCGCACACGTGGGTGCTGTAGCAGCAGTACCCTCGTCCTGTTCGTACTTTGTCCTTCATATGGGCCTCTGACTCTCTTTAAAGGAACTAAACTGTTTTAGGCAACACCATAGCTCATTCCTTCTAGCCATCTGACCATCCTATGCTTCCAGTGACACTCTGTGAGTCAGACAGTAGTCTGTGCAGCCAGGGCAACACTTCTGCCTCCTCCCTGAAACCTTCCTGCACCGTCCCTGACACCTCATCTCCGTATGCAATGTCAGCGTGGGCGTTCCAAGCTATTAAAATATTTCAGGACTCCCATGCGTTAGGCTCTCTCTCTCCTCTCTGAACCTGGAAAACAACGAAACTTTCTTTCCATCAGATACTTGGAGAAGATAATGCAGACGAATAAATACACAGCTAAAATAACCCTGACTTAGAGCACTTGAGGAGCAATAAAAAGGATTGATTTACACACATGGATTTGGTCTTTTTTACATAAATTATTTCATTACAGCAACATGAACAAACAAATCACCAAAGTGCTCCAAACAGCATATGCTTAGGCTGGTTTAACAAAATGAGCATCTAAGAAAACATTACTAATATCTGGGAAATACATAAAAATCTTTGCTTATCTTGAAGCCTTCTCATTTTCAAACTGAATTATCTATATAGGCATATATATGAGCAAATATTTTATAACACATTGTTTGTTGTTGAGCAGCTGTCCTTCTATAAGAAATATAAAATAACCTCAGGTATGTAAAGTCTATACAAATAATCACTGGCAAACATGTATCTAAATTTGAGACATCCACATGGGGAAAAAAAAAAAGGATGCATACAACAAACTGAGAAAGATCTAGGATACACAAAGAGCTATTAGTTTATGTAGAAACTGTCCAGTCTCATATGTCTGGAAAACATTTCATCACCAGCTTTACTGCAAGTAAACAGTGATACAATCTAAACCAGAAAATGAAATATATCCAGCTGTCTAATGACAATGGTTGCCTAACAGTCTTTTTAAGATCATTCAGTTAAATTTGAAACTGGCTACATTATGGTAGTACCTGTTGGGTATTTTAAACATTACAATCCATAAGACTCGTTAAGAAACAACAAACTTTATGCAACATTAGGTTCAGTGATTTGAAGTCTCTTCTAAAACTTGTGATCAGTCACAAGGCTCTATGACTCTTGAGATTATCATTTCAATTAAAGGGAAACTGGTTTTTTCCCCCAGATATTCACATATCCAGAATGAGCACATATCTATTTACCATAGCTTAACAAAAAGCTACCAAGTCTCACTTTACTTTTTTCTTGTGCAACAAACACTAATTCCTGATGTTGTTTTACATGTGTGCAAACCAAACAATACAATTCCGCTGCTAACAGGAAACACCAATGTATCCACTATGCCTTCTTTTTGTCTGCTCTTTCACCATGACAAAAATAAATATAAATACATACATACACACATATGCGTTTTTGTTTGCTATGCACAATAAAACATGAGCTTTGTATTAAAAAAAACCCAAACAAACCTTAGAATGATTTGCAAAGTTTAAATAGGATCACTCATTGAAGACAGACATGAAATCACTGGAATGAAAACCATGTCATCCATTTACCAAACATACAAATACAAGGTTATGCACAGAAACTAAGAACAAGAGGTTTATTACCAGTGATCCAAGTTCCTCAAGACCTGTAACCCAAAGTTTCAGTACAGAAGGGCGCTAGAGTTTGGCAAGTCTGTTTCTAGCTTTAACAGTACTCTGAGAAGGAGCTCATGACTTTGTTTTTCATGTTGTGCTGCCACATCAATGCTCTGCTCTGAGCACTAACCTCCCCATGCCCTCAGTACTTCTCAACCTGCAATTCAAAACAAGTGCTAGTAGATTAAAGACAAGACAGAAAGAATGTACCCATACCTGTGGATTACATTTTCAAGTAACTACAGCTACTACTAAGAATTTCTTTTTCTGTGTTTGGATGGCTGTCTGCATATGTAGATTTCCCAAAGAGGTTGTGGGATCTCCGACCTTGGATACAATCAAAACTTGACTGGACAAGGTCCTTATCAACGTCATTTAACTTGAAGTTAGCACTGTCTTCATGCTGGTCATCTGGTCCACCCCAGATGACCAGAGGTCCCTTCTAACTATATCATTCTACAATTCAATAACATTGGAACTTTGGTCAATTTCAAGCCCCATCTTACAAGTTTACAGTCATTAAAGAGCGGACTGCAGAGGCCTTCATACATGCGAGGATCCAGAGTCCAGCACAGTCCTTAGCAAACAGCATTGTTGCCAGAGTTTTCAGCAATGCCACGCAGCTTAAGGAAGTTACAGAGCTCCTGGCGGCCATGCTGAACAAGTCAGTGCTTGGAAACCTTCCCAACATCAACTCTAATGCAGCTAAGGCTCTGATGAAGTAAATGGAAATCAACAAAGCTAGCACAACCACAGCTAATATAAATCAGTCTTGGCACAACACGTTAGCCATTTCAAAAGCATTTGAGTAGGGATGGCCAACCCCCGCAGTTACTCTACAGTGGAGACAAAAGTCTGAGAGATAATATGAAGGGCTTAGACCTGTGAATATTAAAAGACAATTTTTCACATTCAGAGCAAGTAATAAAGCTCGTAAACTTTGTGCATCCAGAAGAAAAACACATGTAAATTGTCTGTACAGAAACAGTTGGCATAGGATCGTCAATGTCTCCTCATAAATAACACTGTGGTTAACAGGAAGACCAACTTCATAGAAAGACATACCAGTAAATATGTTGCCAAAGGTACAAATTCAATAGGGTATTGTATTGTTCAGTGTCTCATGATACAGGAACCAGGTTGTTCAGCATCTTATGACCCAACAGTGTTCTCTGCAGGCTGGAAAAGGACAATGCTTGTTTTTCTTGACCCTAGAAATCTTGGAAGACATTCTTAAGTCAGTCACTGTAATGGAAGAAGCTGAGGAAATTGGAGAATCTGTGTAGTAATCACATCTGTAAAATGGACTGCAGCAGCATGAGTTATTCCTCCACCTCAGTGTCAAGAGGACACAGTGCCACGCAGCAGGAGTCATGGAGGTCAGATGCCAAGAACATAAGATAGACAGAAGGTATTAAGAGGGACATGGCATCCATAAAAGTTCACCGTACATTCAGGATCCTGACTCTGTAGGTGTTATCAGAGAGTACAATGGCAGCAGCTGCTAGGCTTAGGGCAGCCAGAATTTAGCAAAATGGCTGAGGACAACCGTTTGCTGTATCCATTCATATCATTTCTTTTGCTCAGAATTTTTTGCTCAGGACATCCTCGTGAGACCTGCAGGTGAAATCCTGCACTAGGATGCTGAGGACCCCTGCGATTTGCAGCCCCTAGGGCCATGGCAGAAGTGGGTCAAGGCAGGGACAACAGTGGAAGTAGTCTGGAACACCAATGGGACCAACATGGTCTAAAAAGCCAACCATCATCCTTACAAGGAGGGATTATTCTGCAGATGCGGGCTTTGCTCCCTCTGTTTGTGGGACTTGAAACCACTGACAACTCTATGCTTAGTTACTGGATCTCTCCAGAGCAGCAGAGGTACTCAGAGTGTGGGTGGATGACAAGAAGTATGCTTTGAGAAGGCTGTTCTCAGGAGGTAGATTGCTGTCTACTAGCAGTTTAAAGGAAAGCAGAAAAAAGGCAGACTGGGATCCTCATTCACTGAGGAGCTAAAGAGGTCTGGCACTAAGAGGTGACAGACAAAGTAATTAGAAAATAATTATTTTCTAAGGGACAAAGGGATGTAAAAGAGTAGTAGAAGCGAGTCAAGATCATTCCAAGAGAATGAATCATAAAAAAGTAAATTCAGAAAAGAACACATCCATAATACACAGTTCCTGTTATGCTGGGTGATTCAGAGAGATGGACATGCTCTTAACTAGATCTTCTGCACATCACAGGGAGCCACGACAAAGCAGCTTGGATGAGCACTGTAAGAATCTCTGGTCCTGTGTGTCGGTGGTGCGCAATAATCCAGGTCCTAAATGAACATGGGAACTATCACTGGGAGACAAAGTATCATTTCTCATTCAAATTTATGTATCAGTGTAAATGTAATTACACATATAGTTGTTTTGGCTATGGGATTGGGACTATAAAAACAATTTTTGAGGAAAACAATACTCTGCTTTGTTGTTTCTGTACAACTGATGTTAGAAGGGCTTTTTATTTCAAAGTCTAACAATTCTCAGTTTCATTGCATCAAAGCCACAGAGGTTGTAACTATCATAAAGCCTGAAGCAGCTGATGTTCTTTGTTCCTATAGCCATTAAACAGGAAAAAAGCACAGCAATCAACACTTTGCTGTCTTCTATTCAGAAAGCTTTTTTGAAAACTTGCTTTCACAGTCACTTTATAAAATTTGGAATAGGTCACATCAAACAAAAACCCCAGTGTCACATGAATTCAGCCGCTTTTGGTATCTTTTAGTTATATACAACAAAAATACAAATACAATCGTTTGTTAATCCATAACCTTCAAGTTTCCATGCCAAGATAGGAAATGCAAGACAGTGTGTATGTGTATCTGCCGCAGTGCCCGCTGTCTGGTAAAATCCATCTATCTATTCACACAGACATAAGATTGAAGAACCAAGATATTCATACATATACAAGCCATCTTTTTCAAAAACAAAAGGATGAGCCTCTGACAGGGAAGTGCTTGGAATCTCATTAATTTGACACTTTGTGTTTCAATATGACATTTGAAATGCTAGAATACCGAAACGCTGTCTTGTACTGTAAATCCACAGTGAGGTTCAGGCTGGTTTTAATGATTATGTCTTCGTTCATGATACATCTGCTGAAAAATGATACCAGTCCTCTGAGGCAGATTTTGTGAAATGAAATTCTATTTTTAGCACCACTAGCTTGCTCACTTCTAACAGATTTTTTTTTCCTTCAAGTTCTCTGTCCTAGTACTTATTACTAGAGTATTACCACACTGTGAAGCTAAACATTATTTCATCCACATTTTAATGACGATATACCTCATTTGTTTCACTGCCTTTTCAAATGCTGCAGTAAAGGAAGATTTCCTTATTCTGTATTAGTTTTTGATGCTCCTTTCCCTTATTACTGGAATAGTTTCCCTTTTCTCATACCTAAATACGACTCCTACTTCAAATCCCCCCAAGTTTGCTTTTTTCTTCTATGAAACTATTCATTTTGATTTTTCCCAAACATTCTACATTACTTTTGAAATGCTTTCTTTGTCTGAAATGTATACAAGTAATTTAGGGGTAAGTTTGTCTTCTGTGTAGGAACAAAGCTCAGTCTATCTACTGCCAGCAAGTGAACAATAGAAAGTAAAGTCTGCTTTTGTACTAGCATGGCAACATCTACATGTATAACCCTGAAAGATAAGAGACTTATTTTGAAAGAGAATGGGTTACTACTTCTGTAGAATTTTAAAGTATTTAAGAAATTTACACAGAAAAAAGGGATAGCCTAGCCTGAAAGTAAATTCCTAGTATCTTGATGAAATGTCTCTCAAGGAAATTAGTATTTTCTTGGCAGCAAAGTAATGGGTTTGTTATTTTGGGTAGTATTTAAAACCTGAAGAAAGATTTTTGGTTTTGTGATTAAGGCTTAAATAATCTAGATCCTATGCTGGCTCTGCCACGCAGCCAACTGTCACACTGAGCAATTTGCCTGATGTCTTCAAACTTAATTTTTCTTTCTATAAAATAAGAACAGCATTTATTTTCTCCTACCAAACATTCATCTTGCCTACTTTAGTGTCCGTATAATTAAGTCACTGGGACAACTCATAGAACCTCAAGTTCATCACACATCTCATTTACTGCTGGTCTGGCTTTTAAACTGTAAAGTCTGCTACTATATTTGCATATATAACTAGCATAACAAGACACAGAAATCTACTGGAGGATCTGAGAGTTGAAAGCAGACAACACTCCAGAAAGTTGGAAGTCCAGGGATTAAAAAGATCTTAACTTTTAAACAAACATTTTCCTTGTGTAAGAGAATGAAGTACTTTAAATTGAAATTTGCTATAATCCCTCTAAATAAGTGGTAAAACTCTCTCCATCACAATGGCATGTTTTTCTTCCTTTCTCTCATTTAACACTTCTTACCTAAGTTTTTCGATTAGCTTTTTAGTTAACAGAGAGTAATGAGTCCGAAACATGAAAACCAAATTGTATTCCAATACACTTTCCTAGTGTCAATGCTTTAAATGTTACAGGCATAAACATGCAGCTGACTCTCCATGAGCATGCGGCGTTACTGTTCAAATGTCCTTTAGACTGTGCAATAAAAGCACCAGACTCTGCATAAAGCAAGCCAGGTTCAGCACTAGGTCTGTCTACCAGATCTGCATAAAAAGCTAACTAAGAGCTGATAAAAGTAAAAAGGCAAAATTTTGAAGAAAAGTGTATTACAATAAAGTCTGTTTATTAAATAAAATCATAGCAGAAGTCCTCAAGTACATTAAGTTGAACAACGAAAGCTAAAAGTATTATGAAAAAGTAATGCTGAGTGTTATGAACACATCCTAGCCGAAGAACATTATTTCCATTAGTATATAGACAGATAAAAAAAGAAAGAAGAAAAGGGAAAAGAACTACTTGTTGCATGCCTTACTAGTTTTAGGTTTAAAGCAAACTCCAATAGCAAACAATACAAAGGGTTATAAACAAGAGCAGCCCTTTGGAAAATTACAAGGCAAAAAGGTGGCCAAGGACCAGAGACGACAATTACTTCACTGTTTTCATGCAGTTGCAACTGTATTTATTTTCTCTATGCCAACTAAATGAAACATTTGTGGAAGACCTAGGAATTGCATGGAGCTTTCACTCCAAGAACAAAAGTGAAATACTCAAATATTCAAGCACAAGCAACATGCTCAGAAAAACAAATGTAATCTGACATGCTACAAAGTATATTCAAAGGAAAGTATTGATTCACAATCACCAAATGGTGAAGGAGTTAGAAATACATAGTTCAGAAGAATATACGCACATTTTTCTCATCTATGTTCTCTGAAACGTTTCTAAGAGCTTTGCTCCAAAGCAAACAGAACGCACAGCACAAGGAATGGCACATCTTCCTAAACGAACAGACCAGATGGAGCAACATGTTTACTCTGCAGTGAGTGTCTGCTCCAGACCTACAATAGCAGGAAGAAGATAGTCTGAATGTGCAGGCCAGGGGTGAAGAGAAAAGCAACATATAGCAACTCCAAAACCACAACGCAGCCAGAGAAGAATCTTTCAAAAAAACTTTGAAGAAGTATTTTACATCATTGCCAAGAAAGGAGTAGGTGGCAGGCAGTTTGCATTAGCCAAGACAACCCAACAAAAAACCACAAAGCCCGAATTATCATCTTGGCAACAGAGAAGAGAGGGGTGCTTTTAGCAGACGGCAATTAAGGATTTGGCAAGCATCTGGAGGAAAGGAAAGAATGTGAGTCAAAGATAATGCTAATATCACAAGTCCAGATAACAGAGAAAGATAAAGACACAATGAAAAATACATAGCAGAGAAATAATGAATTCAGATAGCAGTACAACAGCCACTAGGACCAACAGAAGAAACAAGCAGAAGTGCAGGGAGCTGTGAAAGAACACATTTGGAGCAGAGAGCCATCTCTGCAACGCTGAGAGTCATCAAATATTGGGCAGAGGCAGTAACACACCCCCACAAAAGCAGATTATTAACTTTTTGGTTAGGAAGAAACAGAAATAAAGGAAGTTAATGAATGAACTATAAAAGATTTTGAAAGAAAACAGGAGAGGAAGGCTTGGAAGTAAAGGTACAATACAGATGAGAAATGGTGACAGGAGACTCGGACAAGTGTGTTTCAGGCTTAGGGACGAATACGTGGAAGAGAAAAACTGTCAGTTTAACAGAATACCCCTACCTTCTTAAATGAACCAGGAGTTAATAGTTACTAAGTGTGAACAGCTTGCCTTGTCCTAGTTAATTATTTAACCTTCACTTCTTGCTGAGGGTGAAGTATTAAAAGCATTACAGGTGCTTCATAATTACTACTGGTTAATAAAAGAAAGGGACATGATGAAATACACATTTAGAATTCAGTCACCCCTTTGTTTTATCTGTTTAATTTACCCTCTGTATTTCCTTTTGGTAAATAAAAGTATTTTACTTCACCTGCTACAGCACACAGCAACACTAAATGATAATCGAAGAGTTCAGCACTGAACATCTTTTAGTGTCTTTCCTTCACGCCATTAAGGAGAGGTCTTGGAGCTTGCTTTGTTTTCCCATGATTGACATTACAAACATGTAAGTGGCAGACAAAATTAAACAGTTTAAGATGAAAATGTTCACACTGGTAGGTCGTGGGGAACACAGAAACTTACCAGTTGCTGAAAAGTTCACTTTGGAACAAAAGCTTAAATGAGTTGCACTGTGTCAAGTCAAACAAAAGAAAGTACAAAACTAACAAAAACTCCTTTTTGCCCCATTGAGCCCCAAGACCGCTTCAGTATCCTCTCTGCCAAAGAAAGCACGCAATGCCCACACTCTCATGACTCAACTGCAAATCTTGCTTTGTTTAACGTCTCAACTTCTCAAGTCAAGTGATTTACATAAAAAGCTACATGTTAGTGTTCATGTGAAGAAAAACATGTAGTCATAGAACTGCAAAGAAAAAAAAATGTACTTGAGTATGTATTAACCAAAACCTAGAAAATAACCTAAAAAACCATATTCAACAGTTTGTTTTCTGCTGATCTCACTGTATGCTAGAATAAGCCTTATGATTTTTGAATACTCAAAGACAGCGGGAATTTCTGAACTGGCCACCATGACCTGCCCTGTTGTTAACCTACTGAAAATGCGTATCTGACTAAAATTCCAATTAAGCTTTACTCTTAGTATTTTCCCCGAGTAACCTTTGGAAATCCTGTGAGGGGACACCACATTTCTCCTCCCTTCTCTTGCAATAATGAAGCTTCTGCATGTTTACAACCAGAGGACAGCAGCTCTTCTTGCTCCCAGCAGAGAGACAAGATAGCAGAAGGCAGCAAGAGAAATTAAAGGCTAAACCAAGATTAACCACACTGTCTACTTGTTCATAAAAATTCCGCATGTTCATCTGCATTAGGTCAGCAAAAGCTGCATTTAAAAAAAAGCCTTTCATAATGTTATTTTCCCAAGTATAAATTACTGGGGGTTCTATACATGTAAAGTGGCTAACAAGAATCTGTATGTTAAAATGTGATCTGCTTCATACAAGAATGGTTTAGATGAACTAGATCAGTATTTCTAAGCACATGCAAAGCAGGAATGTTAGAATGACTCAATGTTAACATAAGTTATCACTGAAAAGAAGAGCACAGGTGTCATTAAACAAAGTAGGTGGGAGCACTCTGGATTCACCTCATTCATAAATAACTTTCGCTTTAAATCTCTTCACATTTTGAAAATAAACTTACTGATATTGTTAGTTTTATCTTTAAACCCTTGCCTCATTTTCTTAATGGTTTAATTTAAAACAACATTTGCTTTTAAATTATAAGTTGGGAAACCAGTACCTGGTAACTGAACTGCTGAAGTGAAATTAAGTGTTTAGCTCCTTTAAGTTCCTGTTTTCTTTGACCACTGACCAAATTCAAAACTGATAAACAAGCAATTAGGTTAGTTGTGTTAAAATGAGCCTAATCCAGTAATGCATGTTATAGTTGAAATAATGCTGCTTAGATATTCAAGGGCCTTTACGTTAGAGTCAGAGAGCACTACTAAACCCAGCCACCCAAAAATAAGAAAAATTGCAGATCAATTAAGAACACACACACACACACACAAAAGGTCTATTTGAGGAATTCTCTCTCTTAAGGTGACTTAATAACCTAGTAGGACCATAAACATTTTACCAAAAAAGTCAATGTTTGTTCTTCATAAAACACCACTAATACCTCCTTCAGTCAGAGGAAGTTATTCATGTCCCGCAGTGAGACAACTACAGTATCAAAAGTAAAACATCTGGAAGGAAAAATGCAGTACAAAACGAATGCAATATTATATTCGGATGCTTAACCAGGTCACCAAAATGCTCCTTGCTCTCCTAGAAAAAATATGTGCTGAAGTCTGATTTCCCTTGGCTTCCCAAAAATCAAATCACTCACTGAACCTATTCAGTACTCCCAACTTCATCACTGCAAGTGTAAGTGCTTTGTGGATTGAAGTGGTGCAGGGAAAGAATGGCTGTAAACAACAAGAAATCTTTAAAGATTCAGCTTCTTTGTGTGCTTTTTGTCTGTCATTTAATCTACATTTTATACACTTTATTCTCATCACCTGTAAATCTTCTGCATACTTTTTACATTGTGGATGTCGGACTTCTGAGTGAATAGAGATATTCAAGAATGGAAGGTTTGGGTTGGTTTTTGTCCCCCATAGATCAAAAAGCCAACACTAACAGGTCAAACTTACCACCAAAATTGAACTTACTGAACTCCAGGGATGTATTTTACCCCAGTTTCAGAATTGCCCTAGGCAAAATCCACCAACAAATAACAAAGAGCTCCCTCCATGCAATCACTCTAAGAACTATTATCTGGTTATTACTCATCCCCAGAAAGCGCACCCCTTGTTTGGATTATGTTTTTACTATTAACTATTTGGTACTTAGCAAAGAGGCAGGAAAACACAGCATCTCTAACAGAAAACTCAGAACTAGCAGACTTCATAGAAAAACAATGTTATATGATCTCAGAAGCCTTTGAGGGATTTAGCAGACCAGAAATTTAGTTATAACTTTTGTAGCTTAAAATTTATTTGCGATAACAAGCAAAAAAAAAAAAAAAGTATGAAACATAGCATTCTCATTTCATACTGATACTCTAAACTTGTCTTTTATTATATACAACAAAGAAGGACAATACAAAGGGCCATTAAATGGTAGGCATGCAAACAACATCTAAAGCTTAATTTTTCCCTGCAGTTTGAATGAGCAATCAGATTACTCTCTTGGTCTGAACAGACAGGCAAACATGTCCACTGGCACCGGTCTACTAAAAAAATAGCACCTTAAAGCTAACTGATACAATAGCTATCATATCAATCAGTACATATGATAACTGCCATTGATATGACAGGTATCTTCTCAAGCACAATATAATAGAATTTATATAGAAAAGGTTCTGCAAAAACTAAAGACCTGTACAAATTACCTTATTCTCCCAACACTCCAAGATCCCCTTCAAAGTCATATAAACTATATTTGCAAATTTTCACATTTAATCTCATCAAAAAACTGGGTAATTACTCTGTAGTTACCACAGGGTAACCATATAGGGAATATTTTTGCGCTTCGAGATTTAAAAAAACAAAGCAGACAAACATCAAAAAAACCACCACCACCACCACCTAACTTAATGCTCCATGCTCTGCTATTTGTGCTTTTCACAGGCAAAACATTCCCTGGAGGGATCAAAGTTACTGCAAGACCTAGTTTTCCACCAGCCATTATCTGAAATTGTCAGAAGACCAAGGCTGAAATCTGCCTCTGGACTCTTCCCCAGCTGATTGAAAGGTTTACCGGTGGCATCACTGGAATGAAGATTTCGTCATGAATCCTGTGTGACTGTACGGCGTGTAGATTATTAAAGGCACATCATACTACACTGCAAAATTACAAAGCCTTTACAAGGAACAGTTGAATTCTCTTAGAGACTCTGGACAGATGGCAGGATTTGACTATCACTAAATCAGCTTAGTCAAATACATTATTAGTTCTCCAGCCCAATATTCACTGTGTATTCCTAATGAAATTGCTGAATGAAAAGGGCGATGTGCCAAGCTTATAGCAAGTAAACAACAGAAATCCATTTTCCTCCAAGATCAACCTCCTCCCTATGTGCTGTAAACGCTTATACAAATTACAAAAAACAAAGCTCCTCTTGAAAAAGCGGCTCATTACAAAACACGAAAGATCGAAACCTAAATTCTACTTTTTTGTGTGTTTACTATTTAATCAAGTGTCTGTTAAGCTGTTTCTTTGTGACTATGAAGTAATTCAGGAAAACCAGGATGTCACACTGACTGCCACAGAACCACCACATCAATGAACAAGCATAATGGGCTTTCAGGTATCTAAAATAACAGGTCCCTCAAAGGCTGGACGTGCAGCTTCTCTGTGAGATAATTCCATCAGCAAGGGATGAGCGCTTCACTTAGCAGAACTGGCACATAATGCTCAAGCATGACTTAATGCTCGCAAGAGAAGATGCATGATTCCACTTTGATTTCTAGAAGGTAATTCTGAGTTCCTGTTAATTCTCCTCTTAGCAGCACAAGGAATCAAAAAGCTTTCATAGAATTACCAGATTTGTAACCAAGCATTCACACAGAATTTTATTTTTTCAATGCATAATCAAAACTTGTTTTGATGGAAGTCACACTCAGTCATATTTTGCTAAGAGAAATGATTCTCAAAAAAACATTTTTTGCCCGTCCTCCATACAGTGATATTTCTTCTCCCTCGTCACCGTAAGGTTAATGCTCAGGAAGTAGAACAAAGTGATTACCACTGTGCATGACAAGGATTGTTTGCTGCAGCAATTACCCCTCAAATCAGAATGTTACTTTTGTTTACACTCAACAGGGATAAAAAAAATGAATCCTAGATATTAGTATACACTAAATACACCCATTTTACACTGCTTGAATTTTGAGCAGGTAACACACTTTAATGTAGGTGTGGCATTATTTTTAATGCAAAATTATGACACCTCTTTTGAAATCCTAACATTCTGTGCTATTAAACACATGCTCTCATTTTCATCAGCATGAGAGGTGGTTGATTTTGTTTGCATCAATACAATGAACTAACAAGTATATTCTTATTTGTACCAAAGCAAACACAGTATCCTTATAACCTCTATATTTATTTCCCTAAATTATTATCTGAAAGATAGTCAATATTTAAGCTCCCAATGAAGAGGCAAAAACAAAAAAAGGCAATTTTAGCTCCACAGAAAAATACTATAATTTTCACTGTATGTTAAGATTTTTAATAATTAGACATACATATAACTGATAGCTCATTAATAGAATTTGCATACAGAGCACACAAACATTTCTACATTTGATTCCTTTTGTGATTTGACATGAGCTGAATGGTCTTGAACAATTTATTCACCATTGTTTGGGACAGGCTATTTAATGCATTTCTGACCTCGAAACAAATGTGAGAGGTTGAATATATCTTCATATTAGCATAAATACTGGTTAACTACAATAATCGTATACAACAGGCCTGTGCTCAGTTAGGTGGGCCTTTTCAAATACACAGCAATTAAACCCTCCTACATATTAATCACTTCGCATTCACAGAATACTTTCTATATGAGTACGAAATGTTTACAAATAAGGCTGGCATATTTTATATAATCTTCACCACCTCGGTTGAGGTGACTAAGGAGCGCTATCGTTATGTACATAAGAGTCATAGGCAGATGCAGATTAAATAAGGTCACCTTATTCCTTACTCCCATCTTCCCATTACAGCTATGGGATCTGGACTCTGAACTTGACACACCACTCATACTGCTATCTTGAAATAAATGGTGTACCAATTCAGGATAATTTACGTGTTTTGCAAAAATGTTACAATTGTTTTTAGTTACGATTTTAATAAGTTTCCCACATATTCTATACATTCAATCAGGCCACACTCTTTTCCACAGGAATCAAAAAAGTGAGATGGGCTGTCTCTGCTGAATTCCTAGTTCTGAAAAAACACAAACATCATCAACTCCAAGTCTAAAGCTGCAGCCCCAAAGGAATTCTGGAGGAGGAAAAAGCCACTGACTCCTTCACAGCCTCCTTCAAAATGACAAATATAAACAGAAGAGTCCATATGCTAATGGTCACAGTGCTGCTTATTAGAGACCATTTAAAATGAAGCCTCTGTCTCATGGGAAATTCTAATCTGCTTTTCTTTCCAACTATCAACAAAAAACATTTTAAAAAGATCAAAATTTAAAAAAAAGTCTTTTCCCATGGAAGATGAAGTATAACATATCCAATTGACTCCCACTAGACATTTTCATTTGAAACAAAAGCACTTTTACTTTCCCAAAATTAAATATTTTATGTTTTGTTAAAAATATTTTAACAGGGGTTTATTATTATCTGTATTTTTAGTGTTAGGGCCTTTCATTACCTTCCATTAAAAAATGCAAAGCAAAATTGTAAACAATGTTTAGTATGCAAAGCAAATGACACACTAGATTATCATTTGTAAATAAGGTACTAGATTTATGAACTGAGATTTTACAAATGCTGAAACAAAACCAAGATGCATTTGCTTAAACTGAACCACACGAAGAAACAAAATGTGCCTACTTCCAATTTCTGTACTTACATCAGTTAGGAATTACTCCTTACACTGCATCCTGCGGAAAGGACATTTCCTTTTTTATTATTATTAATACTTGCAAAAATCTGGATGGCCTTAGCATTTTACCATTTGTAGTTGAATTAGCTGGCCTTTCATTTTGTCTTTAAACCAGCCATTTTCATGCACAGTTTATCTGCGTATAAACCATTCCATAACAGCAGTTTGTCACCTTCATATATATTATTGATGAGAAAACAGACAACCCACCAATTAAAATGCATGCACTTGCCCCATCTCCAGGCTCAGCCTGAGGTACTGATGGAACAGTTGAAGTAAAAACTCAGTTTTACATTTCAAAGAAAGTTCAAAGGCAGTGAGAAAAGACTGCCCTGCAAAGGCCACAGAAATTGTATTTATTGCTGGAAAAGTTTATTTAAGGAGTACACTATATACTCTGTATGAGAATAAAAATTATACTATGAGTCCACATCTTGTTCAACAAGACGTTCTACTTAGTTTTCCTTTCAGTCTTGGATTAAATCTATGAATCTGACAAAATGATAGTTTGAACATTCTTACAAGACTAGTCACAGCTTAGTATCAAAGATACAGAGTCAAATAATGGTCAAGATATAAATCAAGCAGATGTAACTGGATTTGTGTTTCTGTTGCTACCTCAGCAAGACATACAACAATATTTCTTGGGCCCCAAAATACTGCCAAGTGATAAATCAAAGGAAATATTAAAAGTATCTGAAATCGGGATGTCTTTAGATGGACAAACAACCCTGAGATCACTTGTCTTCTCTGCTTCCATCCAAATTCTTGGGTTGTCAAAAATCACCAAGCCATTCCATAAACACTAAGTATTTATTCCACGACCTACTAGTCCTTTCTAAAGTAAGTATAACAAGAGAATTTATCCAACAGAGATTATCTAAAATAAAATATTCTGTTAAAAATATGTATTTTAAAGAAATTAGTATCAAATGATATTACCTTGGCTGCATAACATATCTCTAACCTTGTTTTTGGAAAACCACACGGCCTTTCTGTCCTCTGTTTCTGAACGTAAGACTAAATATCCCATGTTAAGACACATTTATGCAGCTGTTAATGAAAGTCATAAATACAATACACATTTCACTGTACAACTTTGCAATGGCAACTCCATACCATAAATGTATCACATTTACACTATAAGTTAATGAAAAAGAGCTGAGCTACATCAGCACTAGCAGAAAACACAAAGTATTTCTCTTACCTCCATTTCTGTGCAGTGTAAACGGCCTGATTTATCTGTAATTGAAAAAAAAAGTTTTCAGATTAAGTAAAAGACGGTGGACAAATAAAACTAAAAGCTTGAGTCACTTTTTTTTTTGAGTAATTGCCAAATATTCTTTGCCTTACTTTAATCACACATTTCAATAATGTTTCCATTATATATGCATTACAGAACTAACAACAAGAAGGCCCTGCCCTTTTTATTTGAATCCTTCACAATACTCCCTTTTTAAAAGATGTGTCTTTAATGCCTGGCTTCATTATTTAAATTGTATGACTGATGTTGCGCCATGGAGGGAACATGAAAACACATTGGCTTAAATTAAGCAGCAGCAAATAATTATTTCGAGAAAAAACTAAAAGCTTGAGTCACTTTTTTTTTTGGTAATTTCAATTTTTTTTGATTAAGTAAAAGACGGTGGACAAATAAAACTAAAAGCTTGAGTCACTTTTTTTTTTGAGTAATTGCCAAATATTCTTTGCCTTACTTTAATCACACATTTCAATAATGTTTCCATTATATATGCATTACAGAACTAACAACAAGAAGGCCCTGCCCTTTTTATTTGAATCCTTCACAATACTCCCTTTTTAAAAGATGTGTCTTTAATGCCTGGCTTCATTATTTAAATTGTATGACTGATGCTTGGCCATGGAGGGAACATGAAAACACATTGGCTTAAATTAAGCAGCAGCAAATAATTATTTCAAGAGAAAAAACAACATTAATTCATAAACCAGAGAAAAGCCACTGTTTCATCTGATACTTCTGGGATATCAATGAGTTCAACAACATGAAGTTCAAGCAAATTAGAGTTGAAACATTACTGTAATATTTTTGCATTTCCTCTGAGTTCAGAAACATCACTTTGGAATTTATATAATACAGAAAAATTAAGTTTCTGAATAGTTTCATCAAATTGAAATCTCAATTTTCTCAAAGACAAAACACTTTGGTATAAAAGTGTAAGTGGCTTGACAGCTTACAAAAAATAAGACTGAAATTTCCCAGCATATTAGGAAGGTACCATTTCACTAAAAGCAGCAAGATTATCATTTCATATTAATAATTCATGTCAAAGTAGGGTGAAGTAATTCTGACAGGATGATTTTCTGTTGGAAAAACGATATTCAAGTCAATCAAGTATTCCACTGAAATACATCCATTTCAACGGGGAGATACCCAAAACTTTAATTTCAAAACACACAGATATTGCATTTTACTCTTTTTATCTTTGCTTTCTGGCTGCATTGCACCCACACTGCTAGTCTAAAATTTGCGACTTTGGGCCTGATGGCACTCACCCTAGGAAATGCATGACACGATTTTGAGTCCCCATGTACTCAAAAACTAGAACGGCACGCTTTCGCTTGACTGTGGGTACACTGAGAGCATATGTTACAGGTGATGGTTGCTGAACACCACCCAGTGTAGCCAAAGGATTTACTGCAATAGCTAGGAAGAGCCTGCAATTTGTAGCCATAACTGGAAGGACTGTTTTATCAGATTGCCTGGCAAGCCCAAGGAAGCTCAACCAACTGGTTAGCATAATGCTTGCACAGAAGAGTGATCACGCTGACTTCATACGTTAAATCTGAATGGCGTGCAAAACTGTCGGCACTAGGGAAGAGTCACCCGCTTAGAAAAAGATCAAATTTTCATATTGAACTGGTCACCTTCCCTTTGAAACTAAAGGTTAAACACATCTTGGATGAATAGGGAACATCCACCTAACAGAGTGAAAGTTGTTTATCTTCATTTTGAACTGCTGCCAATGCAAGCAGAATGCTTAGCACTGGTGTCTGACTTAAAAATGAAGAACAGAAGAGTGACTTAAAAAGGCAGCTTTTGCATCACGTATCATCTTTTCAAAAGGACTGGTGATTCTGGTCAATTCACTTCAAGATCCACATAAGAGACATTTTTTGTGTTTAAAATGGTAACATTCATGTGATTGTTATAAATTACAAATGGGAGAAATTTACCGAGAACTTTTTTGAAATAATCCTACAATTATTAGCAGATTTATGAATATTAGGGGCTACTTCTGTGAAACTCAAATGACAGATGACCAAAACAATGTAACTCCACGATACAGGATGATACAAGACTAATGACTAAAGACTAAGACTAAAGATGGGTGGACTGTCTGGTGGGTGAGGAATTGCTTAGATGGTCGCATCCAGAGGGTAGTGGTCAACGGCTCAATGTCCAGATGGAGGCTGGTGACGAGTGGCGTCCCGCAGGGGTCCGCACTGGGACCAGTACTGTTTAATATTGTCATCAATGACATAGACAGTGGGATCGAGGGCACCCTCAGCAAGTTTGCAGATGACACCAAGCTGAGGGGTGCGGTCGACATGCCAGAGGGACAGGATGCCATCCAGAGGGACCTGGACAAGCTCAAGAAGTGGGTCTGTGTGAACCTCATGAGGTTTACCAAGGCCAAGGGCAAGGTCCTGCACCTGGGTTGGGGCAACCCCTGGTATCACTACAGGCTGGGGGATGAAGGGATTGAGAGCAGCCCTGCCAAGAAGGACTTGGGGGTACTGGTGGATGAAAAGCTGGACATGAGCCAGCAATGTGCGCTCACAGCCCAGAAGGCCAGTCGTATCCTGGGCTGCATCACAAGAAGCGTGGCCAGCAGGTCGAGGGAGGTGATTCTGCCCCTCTACTCTGCTCTGGTGAGACCCCACCTGGAGTACTGCGTCCAGCTCTGGAGCCCTCAGCATAAGAAAGACACGGACCTGTTGGAGCAGGTCCAGAGGAGGGCCACAAAAATGATCAGGGGGATGGAACCCCTCTCCTATGAAGAAAGGCTGAGAGAGTTGGGGTTGTTCAGCCTAGAGAAGAGAAGGCTTCGGGGAGACCTTATTGCAGCCTCTCAGTACTTCAAGGGGGCTTATAAAAAAGATGGCGGCAAACTTTTTAGCAGGGCCTGTTGCGAGAGGACAAGGGGGAATGGCATTAAACTAAAGGGGGTTAGATTTGGACTAGATATAAGGAAGAAATTTTTTACGCTGAGGGTGGTGAAACACTGGCACAGGTTGCCCAGAGAGGTGGTGGATGCCCCATCCCTGGAAAGGTCAGGTGGGATGGGGCTCTGAGCAACCTGATCGAGTTGAAGATGTCCCTGCCCATGGCAGGGGGGTTGGACTAGATGACCTTTAGAGGTCCCTTCCCACCCAAACTATTCTATGATTCTATAATTCACAGAAATGTAGTCAAGATGGGGAAAAAAAGTGTGCTGCCTTTTTTGGAAGAAAAGTATTTTTTTTTTAAATTACTACTTCAGAAAAAAGTAGTATTTTTAAACCTATAACAATGCAATGGCATACAGAAGGCCACCAATGGTTGCAATCACTGATAATTTAAAATATCTTGACTTGCATCTCCTATGGTCTAATGGAACAGGAGTCAAACTATCTACTAGATCCTCTCAGCAGCACAGACACGAAGTATTCATTGCTATACCTCATACCAATGCTGAGATGCTATGAAGATCCTTTTAATAGAAGTCCTAACCAAGTCCTGAAGCACAAAACAAATAAATCAGCCCAGCCCAAAACAAGTAAGGCAAAAACTGTATTTCTGAAAGAAATAGCAAGAAGTTTATCTCACAGCCCCTTTGACAGATCATCTTCGATAAACTTCCATGAAAGCTGTTCTTCAAGGAAAAGCACTCAAACTTTGGAAACCTTCCTTATTTCATATATGGTACTATCAAAATTTACTATGGCTTTCAGAGCAAATCATAATTCATTTTTGTTTTTATTATAAAAAAATGTAGGGAATATCTTAAACTGGATTATTTATTCCTATTATTTGTGAAGTGGGCAACAACACAAGAGAAGCGCAACATTTATACCAGCGCTTTAAAAAACAATAGTATTGTCATGGTTCTATGTGCTGGGGAGGAAAGGGGGAATAACAAGTAGTTTAAGTCTCACACCAGCTCAAATGCACCGCAGACAGTATTCTAAACAGCTGCAAACTACTAACTGACTTACAACATTTTAATATTATATTCTGCATTGTGGTGATTATTAACCATACCATTCCATATCCCTCTCTACGTTGAGTACAGCTATACACTTAACAGATTTCCCTGAGATGTTTGCAGTGAATTATGGGCCCACTCCTTTGGGAATTTCCTACATTTCTGAAGAGACCAGCATTAACAGTATTGACTCAAGAAACGTGCACTTACTTGCATCTATCAAGACTGAAATGAATTTGCTTTTGTATGGCCCATGCAAGCCAATTTACTTATACTGGCTTTAATTATACTGGCTGGGAGTAAAAATTTCTTCTCTCTTCAGCTGATACCACTGAAAAAGCAGAAACTCTTAAACGTAGCCTAAGGGTCACACTTAGGCTGTATTCCTGTATTCCCTGTAAGAAGTCATAGAACAGTCTCTGTCTGCAAGCAGTATTAAGTGCTTATCTGGTAAATAGGTGAACACTTACAAAATTATTTAAGCTTTTGCTTCTTAACATAGATCCAGACTTCACAACCATTCAACTAGATACTAATCTCTGTAGCATTTTCACCACTCTTACTGTCAAAAAAAATTAAACAGTATTTTTCCATGACAGCTTTCCAATAGTGACTAATGCATTCATCACTTGTAAATAGCATAACTTTAACTGTCAAGTTAACGTCAATTTATAAACAAGCTACAGTTTGGAAGCTTATATGATTGCTGAAATGCAAAAAATGATCAGTTTTTGCAAGAAGGAAAGAGGAAACCGCCAATGTAAGTCTCTATCTCTGAAAACAGTCTTCAGAGAGACATATTTGCCACCAAAAAAAAGAAGAAACCCCAAACCTTAACATTAATTTTTCATTCCTCAAAATTTCTATTTGAAAATTATTCTTATTTCAAACCCTCAACAAGAAGCACCCCGCCAATGTAAGTCTCTATCTCTGAAAACAGTCTTCAGAGAGACATATTTGCCACCAAAAAAAAGAAGAAACCCCAAACCTTAACATTAATTTTTCATTCCTCAAAATTTCTATTTGAAAATTATTCTTATTTCAAACCCTCAACAAGAGGAGTCATGTCAAACTTTCATCAAGCACTAGGGCACACTGTCTCATCCCTCAAGGCAGGAGCTTCCAGGCTGCTATTTAGACTGGAAAAAATAATTCTTTTCACAAAATCTCTCAGAATGCTGTTAAAAAAAGACTACATTCAATTTATCTATAGCCCACGCTTCACTGAAGCACAGTTTCCCTGCCTTCCAAGGATTAACAGGTCACTGTTAGAAAGGGTCTTCATACATTTAAAAACAAATAGCAAGCATATCATGTACTGCTGCCAATAGTAAGAAGCACATATTTAAGACTGAATTTTAAAAGCAAAATAGATAATACAGCATGTTAAAATGGACTGACACGGGGTATTTGCAAGAAAGCATGCAGGACATGCAAAACCATTTGCACTCTGCTATCCGAAGAAAAATTAAGCTAGAGTTGATGTTAGTGATGTGACACCACAATCACATGGCCGCTGTTTCAGCTATAACCAGCTGCTCTAAGAGCCCTGCAGCTTAGAGCCTCAGAGCATCTTCCCAGCCTTCCTCTAGTGTCTCAGATACCTCTGCATAGATCCAAAAGCATTTGCTTCAAGACAGCTTCCTGCAGAATTGAAATTATTAGCACTGATTTGCAGGCAACAGTGTAGCTGACGTACACATTGGCAACAAACCTGAAACTCATTTTGTGTTAAAGATTAATATTCTAATTAAACGCCACAGCCCATTTCTGCAGGTTTTGGGTGAAACCAAGCTGCTATTTCCACGATAGCAGAACTCAAGTTGCCTTCAGGAAAGACAGCCGCTGCCCATACATACTGGAGGACAGTGGAAGAGGTGGCCAAAGAAGGAACACAGGGGCTAATCGAAGGAAAGGGAGCAAGGGAGAACGTGGGAGTCACTAACTCAAGATCCTTAAATTGAACAGTTTTTAGTCAGGCCCCCAAATTAACCATAAGTTGAATTTGCATTTGCTTTCTAGCATTTACGTCTTCAAGAGGCACTGTAGCTACAATAGTAGGCTTTTCCCTGCCCTTAAGAGAATGAGCAACTCCTTTAATTTAAAAAAAAAAAAAAAAAGGGGGGGGGGGGGAGGAGTTCAGACTCACATTTAATCATCTGATTGCAGGAACTGGAGCATTAGTTACCAAATCTGACAAGATAGTCAATACAAGAGTCAATATTAGTACCAATGATAGGAAAGGGAAAGAATTAAGAAAGCAAAGGCAACCAAGCAACATAAGGAAAAGAGATGAATATGCAAAGAACAGGATTCATAATTAAACGAAGGGAGAGGAAAATATTGATGTAGCAGGAGTGAGCCAGACTTCTGGCAGAGGATGGATATTACAAGATAAACAGAGGAGGACAGAGAAATCTTGCTTGATAAAAAGAAACAGAAAAAAATGAAAACAACAAAGACAAATATAGTAAAGTATAGCTTAGGAGTAAGAGACATCAGGCTGCAGGGAAAAAGGTCAAGAAGCGTGAGAACACGAGGAAGTGGAAGGAAGCAGACTGGATTAGGAGAGGTAATCGGAGACCCCTCAGAGCAGCGAGCACGGAGACCTATGTTTTTAAGTAAAACACTCAGGCTTTGAGGATCAACATATCCTTCCTTTAAACTGTGTAATTAGAAGGCAACAAGAAATGGGGTGAGTTTTTGCAGCTTGTGGCTTTTTGAATATGACTCATGATTTCTGTATCAGCCTACAGCTGAAGATTTAGAAATGGTATGCCTCATTTTTCTGCTTGGGAGAGGAGAAAGGAAAGAGAAAGAAATTGGTAAGAAAATACAAGGAAAATTCTTAGAGAGGTTACTAGACCGAAGGCAGCCAGGACTTTCCTCCCCTGTGTCAGTCTTTCTTCATGCCTTCATCTTTCTCCATTCAACACTTCACTGAAGTTACTCCTCGTTTTGTACAGTCATAAGCAATCCATTTGTACATTGCACAAAGCAAAGGTAATAAATAAGAGGTCTTCAGTGTTAATACCCAGTTAAATTTTGTGATAAAAATTATTTTAAAGTAATATTCTTTAATTCCAAATTAACAAATCCAAACTACCTTAGTACTACCTTCTAAGATATAATTAAATGGTCACTCTTTGCCTTGTCCCATTTCCACTCTGCGCAAGGAAACCAGCTGTACTCAACATACAATTCTTTCTATGTTCCACTGCTCACCCTCTTTAACAAACCTGTAAGTTTACCTAGGGATGACATCAATTTTTGTTATTCTAAGATAAATACTGTGGTAGATAAGCATCTCCAAGTGCTGCTGAGCTCTGTTCGTAGCTGTCAGTCTCTTCTGCAGATGCTTAAGTACAGATACTACACTCACTTTCCTCTGGCCTGTCCAGATAACAACCTTCCCCAAAAGCGAGAATTGGCAGAGTTCACGTGTCTCAAATTTTTTTTTTTTTTTTTTTTTTTAAAGTTCAGTTACTCTAATCATATTCTAATTTTTCCTGGAGCTATCCACTTGCTTGCTCATTCAACAAGTATATGTGCTTGTGGCAGAATTCCGACTGCATTGAAGTCACCAGTAGTTTCTGCCATCATGTTTGATAGATCCAGGGTTTCAAGCAGGTTACAGCTTTTCTAAATTGATAACACAGCACTGTTGGATCTGTTAAGAACTTTCACCAGCTGTTAATAAACTCTCTCAAGTAGATGAAAAAGTAGTTCTCTTAATTCTCTACCTCAGCTATGTCTTTGCAGTCTTGTATTTACACTGTACAAACTGACTCATCTCCTTTTGTTCCTGTTAAAGTGCACAGTAATAAAATTCAATAACACAGTTGTGTGTGTCATGCAAGCTAACTTAAGGTTTTGTCAGGAATAGAACAGTATTCGTTCTGTCTCCTTACCAGATCCAGTGCTGTAATGTGATAAATTAATTCAGAAACAAAGAGTGAACACTCTCCAGTTTCCTTTTAACAGACATTATGAAAAAGCTTCCCCACTTTTATAAAGATATGTTCATTGCCAACATGGATCCAGGATGTTATGTAGCTTTAATCCTCTTGTCACCTGCACACTTGGCAAACGCAGTCACACTCGGGTCAGACTCATTCACAACGCTGCTGCCGTGCGGGTTATTTTCACTGCCTGTCACTCTGATCACATCTTGCTCTCTGAATCATCCTGTTAAAGGCTGTCTCTCTCTCTCTGTCACATCATACGCTGCTACCATCTTCATTTTCAAAGCCCTTCTCATGCTACCCCAGTCCTACCCATCACCTCTCACTGGGTACTGTGGGGTAAACTGTCACAGCCAGCCCCTGAAGTTGGACTCCATTACTTTTTTTTTTTAATGCATCTTTGTTCTTTCCCCAGTGATGCCCCTTAAAGACATATTAACTCTCTGCAACATCATGGCAGATGTCTCATTTTTCACTCTACTCTTCAATCACTGTTAACAATGACAACTACAATTCTACTTCCCTTTCTACAGCAACATTTTTACTACACTAGTCAAGAAAACCTCTGTTAAATTTCAAATGTGTTATCTTTTACTTTAAGTCGTTATGAACATCAGGAGCCCACAATTCCTCAAAGGTCTTTGCTCTTAAGTTTTCCTTAGGAACAAATGCAGATTTCAGACAACACCAAATTAGTCCTTATGCCTTCACTGCCTACTTACCATTTTCAACATTTCTGCATACAAATAGAGGTAACCAAGGTCACCTATCACTGTTGGCAACTCCCATTTCTTTTGCGCAGGCATTTGGAATATGCTTTTTTTTTTTTTAAGCCAAAGACCTTATTTTCTCATGTTGGGGTCTTATCTTTGCTTATTTTGTCCTCCCCCACCAGAGCTGTCTACAATAGGGTCCCTAGCCATCCGTCCACATTCACAGAGCCCACGTAGCCCCCAGTGCACAGGATGCATCAGCATAAGCCATGATTGGAAGCCTTCCAGTTCACCCTTACGTACTGGGAACCACACTGATGGCAGAAAGCCTAGCATGAATAAGGCCTAAGCTTTCTCTATTTTACAGATCAGCAGAGCAAGCGAGCGGAGATGAAGTATCAACTCACCGAGACTCCTCTCTGCTGCCTAGTGCCATTTTCTTCCTACCTTGACTTCCAACATTAACATATCTATACAGATATATATAGATACCTATCTATCTTAAAACTCTTGTAGGAAAAGGTGAGGCTTAATACATCAAAACTTACTATTTTTAAATACGGATGTTTCTGAATACCCTTGAACAAAATCTGAATTCAGAGCATAATTAAGTCTTAATTCTAGAGGTACTGTTTATTTTAGCAGCATCCATAGCAACACCTGTTTTGAAAGTTAAACTGCAAGCAAGGCTACTCCCATCCATTACTTTTCAAAAGGGTCAACAAAATTAGAAGTAAAATGTCAGTACATTCATTTGCCTCTAAAAATCCTGTGTATTTTTCCTCGGCGGTCTACGAGAGACTGACAGATAAGAAAGTCTTGATGCACACAAGCTAAATTTGCATTTATTCGTCCTATATTTCTCCACGCTACCTTCCAACACCTGGGCACACAAGGGTGTAAGAAGGACATGAAAGTCATTAAAACTGCCAAGACAATGTAAGCTATTCCTCTCCAGCGTGTCTCAGCCTGAGCCCTCCAAGTCCCATGAAAGCCACCGCACAGTCAACTTTCCTGCGATCTTTTTGATTCAAAGCCAGAATACTTCATGCATTATGCCCTCCCGCTGAACGCCTGGCAGATTTCCAAGAGAAAAATCTGCATAGTACTTGCTTCTGATAAAACCAGCAGTAATTTCCTTCTGTGCTGGGAATCTTCCTCTAGGGCTGGAGGACAAGGCAAAAGAAGGGCCACCGACACTACCTGCAGAGGCATGCTCTCAGGAGGGAGAGGGAAGGCTGAGGAGCGCTGCATGCATGCCAGCCCCCAACACCCAATGGCTGGAAGTCAGCACGGTTTGGTTTTCCAAATACCCACCTTTGCCCCTTTCCAAGATCCTCATGGCCATTCCACTTCAGGAGCTCAGTGCAATGCCCAAAATCAGTGGCTGCCTTTGCTAAGTCAGGGATCTGGCACTAACAAAACACGCGGGGAAAACTCAGTTTTTCCAAGCCTGCTCATCCCCAGAACTGTCCTGCGGGAAGGAGGCAGCACAGCCGGCGTGCTGAGAAGCGAGAGCCCCTTATCCAGCCCGCAGCGACAACGTGACCCCGACGAAACAGCCTCCTGTGCTGTTTCTGCTGCCACTAAATACTGGGCATGAGGTCGATTGCCAGCTCTTGTGTGGGTTTTCTACTCCTGTATCTATCACTTCATTATTGCTTCAAGTTTATAAAAATGCTTATAAGTACTGTTCCTCAAGAAAAGAGCTTGGAGGGGTCAAACCACATGTTTACACCAAATGTTTTAGCTCGTTCAGAAGTTATTTTTTATTGTATCTGGCACTTTACTAGACACCACTGTTGGCTCATTTCATATAAATTGCAAGTAACAAAGAGACGGCTAAAACACCCATTAGGTAAAATACATTCTACACTGTATCTCCAATTTCATCGTGGGTATTTCTAAGCAACCCACATTTCTGTGGTATTTACATGTCAGACAGTTACAATGATTCATCCTAAGATGACCACAGTGAGCTTTTAATTTTTTGCATATTCATGTTTATTTCTTACTCACTTCAGTTCTGGCAAAACGATAAGGTTTGCAACACACCATGAAAACATCGCTTCGTGAGAGTCTCCAGAGCAAACTCTGTGACACGGCTGCATTTGCTCCTGACTTCGCCCGAGCTCCGCTGACAGGCATGACTGATCACATCGTTCTTCGCAATCCTGAACAAAGCCCAAATGTTCGCTACCCAAAGACACCATTCTTCAGGGACTCCTTTATTTGCCCACACAGGATTCTGTTGTTTACAAAAACAGAAACTAACAACCAATATTTGTTCCTGTGAATTATCCAAACCTATGCACCAACCTACAGCTATACATTTTTTATGTATCGCTACAAAAAAATAGCTTTACAGCTCGGAGCGGTAACCCACAGAACCCCTATCGCTCTAACAAGCCTCCTAACACAGGCATTTAAATCCAAGTTGTCTGAAATACAAAGGCAGGAAAACAATTAGCAGGAATCCTTCCTGATCCTCCTCTTGCCAGGGATTCAGGTAATATCAATGCTTACGTGAAAATGAACAACTGAGTGACATTTTCATTCTTAATCTTTTTACTTCTATTTAAGCAAAACCTTATTGATTTTTTTTTTAAAGATAACCAAATATTAATAGACCACATAGACAAAACTGGAAAGATCTGAGAATCAATCTCTGGTTTTGATTAAGGATGGGGATTGAACTCCAAGGTTGTTTTTCTGCCCCAGTATCAGTGAAACTCATCTTTGTTTCCCATCTCAAGGACATTTTACTCAATTTCTAGGTATTTTTACTTGGAATTTCAAGTATCGCGCATTAACCTGAAAACTGCTTCACAAGAAACAGCTTTGGAAAAATTGAAAACCATCAATTTCTACATAATCAGTACTTCTTTTTAAGAAAACTTGAATTTGTATCTCAAGAGTAAAATTAATGTAGCCAGACAGCTTTAGGGCCTATGCTATGATGTACTGCTCCCCAAGTCATAGCACCAGGGCAACGGTTCTTCTTAAGCCCTCATTGCTACTAAGCAGAATACATGAGCCTAAGAATAAATACCCATTCAAGAGGCTCAAGCTGAAATTGGCTCAGAAGGCTCATTAATCATCACCTAAGGACACTGCAGTGAGCAATAAGGAAAAGAACTGGGACAGTTCAAAAGATACCAAAGAGAAGCAAGCCTACTGTCAGCTCTTCAATATTCAGTATAGTGAATTACCAACATTCACTGTATCACACACACGATGTTTTCCAGCGAAAGCCTGCTACAGGTTCCACAAACCAAAGAAGAATAAAAGCCAACTGACTAGGACCACCTTTGTTTCATGTTGTTGACAGTTACTCCCAGGAACACACAAAATCCTTTGTGAAAGCCTGAAGGCCGAGCAATAGCCTATATTGCAGAAGTCTATTCAAAGTTAGGGAGATGAGAAAGACCAGGGGCAGGGAGAGGACCCCAGGAGGAATACTGCCTCCTTTCAAATCCAGACGCCTACCAGCCTGCGGCTGATGCAAAAGTGGGATCACCGAGTATGGTTTAGGAATGGACATCTGGCAGAAACCTCCCCTCCTCCCCTTTTCTATTATACGCACCGGAGGGGGTACTCTCCCTGGGTTATCTCCCCTCTCATGCTTTCCTGGGAGGTCTTAGCAGACTGGTTATCTTTATATACATACATACACACACTCTCTCTCTCTCTCTCTCTCTCTCTCAGATTTTCAAGAAATAAGCACACGTATGTGGTGTTAACTGATATATAACATAATACATACAATAATAAGGTAAGAGGGAAAAAAAAAAAGAGATAAGAAAAAAAAATAGTCAGGGCTGTAAGATTAAAAAAAGGTCTCATCTATCCAAAGATTTAAATGTGGTATCAACACACGCAGGTTAGCACATGTTACCTAAAACATTTAAAAAGACTAATGCAGATGTGGCGTGCAGCTTTAGCATAAACTAAACATGCTGGATGTCAGTGAGGGGCCTGAGCTTTATATCCAGATATATCCAACACCTTCCTACGGGCCATTAAAGATGTACGGTAAGAGGAAATAGAATAAGCCCACAAATAGCAAGGAAAAAGCAACAAAAAGAAATACATAGTAAATCAATATATTTCCTACAGTAGGAAAGAGAAAGGAAGAAGTCTGATATCATCTCAAAATACCATAAGTAAAAGCAGCACACAATATGCAATACAGAACTCTTCAATGCTCTTGTGACATGCAGATGCCTTGGTCAGGAAAGTATTTTCCTGGAACTTCTGGGTGTCGGTCTGGCATTTTATTAACATTACAATAACCTAGTTTTTTAAATAATTAAAAAAGCACATCAGATCACATTTAAATGGAAGTCATTATTAGACTCATTCCAATTGTGGAACAAAATTGTGTCCCTTCTTCCACTGAGTATATTTTGATATTTGCAGGTACCACTAGCTCCAAACTGGATTACTGCAAATCTCTGCCAAAAGACTTTTCAGACATGCACTGTACTAAAAGCCTTCATTAAATTGTAACACCAGGCACAATTTCCATGTTCTAAAGACCAAGGGCTCAATTAATCCTGTTTTCTGAATTTACCATTGCCTTCTGCTTCACATAACTTTAAAATGCCGAAACCTCTGTCTTCCTGGAAAATTCAGTGACATTGAACGTGGACTAGGTTGATACTGGGGAATACCATCATCTGTGTGATAACCGATCGTAACCCTCTGCTGCCTAGCTTTAGTTTCTTTTCAGAAATCAAGCTTTACTTGCAACAAAAAATATTCCTTTCCACATTCATAACCAGAAGCTTTGAAATGCCTAGATGTGAGCCCTTCTTTTCCTTTCCAATGCAAAACATGTTTTCCTGGGCGTTTTAAAGAAACAGATGGTAGGTGCTAAGCCCCTGGTAGGTGTACACGGCTTTCTTATTTACTTAATGTCAG
Source organism: Aptenodytes forsteri (assembly GCF_000699145.1). Lineage (NCBI taxonomy): Eukaryota > Metazoa > Chordata > Aves > Sphenisciformes > Spheniscidae > Aptenodytes > Aptenodytes forsteri. The sequence continues at coordinate 2,225,961 of NW_008795863.1, read as the reverse complement.
TATACCTCTAAATTGATCTATTTCTAGTAGGTGCCTTTTGATGCCAAACTATTTCTGAAAGACACTGTAGGATGAGCAATATGGCCAAAGGAACTCCAAAAGCAGGCGCTATAGGTGCGGATGACACAGTATTACGCACCAAAAGACGACGCAATTATAAAACGCTAAACCCGCATTCACCTCCCCTGTACCCACACGTAGGCGATTAAATTCAAGGCGACGGTTTCTGCCTTTCCACGCACGAAACCGAGATGGTGCAGGGACACGCACCCCCCCCCCGCCCCCGGGCACGGCTGAGGAGCCGAGCGCTCGCTC